>NC_066590.1:1557500-1620000 GCF_905475345.1 Vespula vulgaris
CGTATTTATTTCATACATCGTACATCGTATCGCGTTGAAATTATTTTTCGTCCGACAACTTTCATTTCTTCTGCGCCATCTTTAAAAACGAGACCTCTCTATTTGTCTCATGTTACAAACGTGTATAAAGCCAAATTCGTCTTATTACTTTGCAGATAAACGAAAAAAAAAAAGAAAAATATCGAATAGTTTATCGCAAAGATCGTTTATGTAAGATCACCAGAGCTCGTTTCCGCGTGAGAAAATACAAGATCGTTGTATTTCCCGTACGGAATCACTGAGACGATAGCGGATTCCCCGAGATTCGAACATAGTTCGTAGCAGTATCGAGATCTTCAAGTATTGCGGTAAACGCGAGACGATGCTTGGATATCCAACTAGTCGAACAACAACGACGTCATTCGATCGGAATTTCAAAGATCTTAATTAAAGACGGAAGGAGGAAAAAAAGGAAAATATTCTGACGTGGTGTCACGATTGCACTATGAGACACAGAGAGAGAGAGAGAGAGAGAGAGAGAGAGAGAGAGAGAGAGTAAGAGAGAGATTGCTCTCACCCATTTAGTCATAGAATTGTATAGTCATACCTATATACCTCCTTTCGATTAATCCTTTCTCGGTCTTAATCGATTAACCGTCTTCTACGTTGCTTCGTTTCTTTTAGCTTCGGCATCGATAATTATTTCGTTTTCTCACGATGTTTCTTTTGTGCACAGGATACGAGTGAACCGTTACAATAGAAAATTAATGTAGAAATCGGACACGTGATTGTTACATTCATTATCCTATTGTTCTAGCAAGCGTTAAGATTCTCTCTTATATGTTGAGAAAGGCTAGACGACAAAAGCGTGTCGAATATTCGAATAAGGATCGCGCAGCATCTTACCGAAGAAAAATATACATTTATTTTTATGTTCAAGGTACTTATATACGTATTTGTTTAGAAGGGATGATGTATGTATGTATGTATGTATGTATGTATTCATGCATGCGTGTATGTATATATGTTTGTACGTGTATATTCATAGCTTGCTACAGATTTTACCAAATTTAGATGAACCGCGTATGATAGATATCAATTTACGAATTATATTTATACGAAAAAAGATAAAAAAAAGAGAGATAACCCGAAGAAATATATAGGATACACCTTTTATCTACGACTCGTTAGAATAAAAATTTATTTAATGTGACATCATTTCGACTCCGACCCGTATATGTCGGCGATATCGTCGAAAAGATATATAACGGCGATTATGCGATCGTGACGGAAATAATCGTGTACCTTACCTTAATACTACTATGTTCGCGTGCGATGTTTTTCTTTTTTCCTTTTTTTCTTTTCTTCCTTTTTTCTAAGTTTTTTTCTTTTTTTTTTTGTTTTGTTTTAACTGCGACATTTATGTAAAAGAAAAAAGGAAACGCGATACGATTAGTTGGAATAGTTCTAGATCGTTTGGTAAACGAATGAAATTCTTTAGTAAACGGAACATACATTCTTTATGTTTCTAACTTGGAAATATGCATTTCGTTTAACATAATCAAAAAGTTTAATGTTTCTTATTCATGACTTGTAACAGCTTGCATTTTGATATAATTTCAATTTATTTATTGTGTATTGTACTTAGTATTTTGAGAAATACATACATACACAGAGAAAGAGAGAGAGAGAGAGAGAGAGAGAGAGAGAGAGAGAGAGAGAGAAATGTTAGATTTTTAACAGAAAACACATTTAATAATACCGAGATAGAGAAAACATCGTTATCGTCAAAGTTTCGTACGAGAAAGTACGTTCTCGAGATAATTTGCTCCGACCACTTTGAAGTTTATCGAAGTAGATCCGATATTAGTAGTGCGGTGTATCGTCCCGTGGCACAACACGGAATCGTCCGAGTTATATTCCAGGTGCCGCGTTATGTATTTACAACGCGAAAAGTTTCGATTAAGGGCGATAAACGAGGAGTCATTTAATTTTTAAGTATTTTGTAACTGGCAACATTTTCGTGAACATGTAATTCAACGCTTTATATTTCTCTCTGTCTCTTTTTCTCTCTTATTTATTTTTCTTTTTTCTATTTTTCCTTTTTTTTTTCTCTCGTTTTATAGTCGTTTGTAATAGAATTGATCGAACTATTTCCATCGGAAACGTTCGATCGGAGGACGACGGTCTTTTTTAAAAATTTTGACAAATTTATATCGATCGACGAAAAGAGAAAAAGATTTTTCTGTGATTCGTTTAATCGGCCATTTTTTTTTTATCTTAGTAAGTACATTACCGTACGATAGCAGCATCAAAAAGCAATCGATTTTCTCTTCCGCTTAATCTCTTCGAAATCATCGTTTGCATCATTCATACTCTTTATCCTCGTCGAAACCAAAAACACGAAATTGCTTCTTCGTTCTTGCACCTATGTACCTATGTACTTTAGTGTTTTATATAGGTAGACACATACATATATACTATGTATGTATACTGTATACTATCGTTATAAAGATTACTTTATATTCTCATAAAAATATATATATGTATATTTATTTATTTATAGAACATTTTACATCATTTTTTGGTTAAAAAAAAAATATGCGAAAGATCAGAAGAAATATAAACGATTAAAAAGTAATGATTACAAATTAATAAATGAACAATCAATATACTTAAACATAGTAACAGTATCACATTTACAAGATTGTTTAGTACGAAATTAAAAAAAAAAAAAATAAAAATAAAATAAAAAAAGAAACAGAATGAGAGTCTAGACGGTGAAGTTAAGTCTCACGTCAGTCCCTTTATTTTCCAGCGTTGATATCGTGGAGCAGTTGATCGTCGAGAGTACCTAAGCAGAAAGAAGAAGAAGAAGAAGTAGAAGAAGAAGAAGAAGTAGAAGAAGAAGAAGAAGAAGAAGAAGAAGTAAAAGTAGAAGAAGGATAAAAAGGAGAAGAAAAAGGAGAAGCAGCAACAGAAGAAGTAGAAGAAGAAGAAGAAGAAAAAGAAAAAGAAAAAGAAAAAGGAGGATAGAACCGGTTGAAAAAGACGTTCGAGGTGGAAGAAAGGAAAAGGTAGAGTGAAGGAGAAAGGAAGAAGAAGAAGAAGAAGAAGAAGGATCGAAAGGTTGAGCGACCCTGAAAGGGGTAGGAGAAGGTGGACGAAGTGGAGGAGGAGGAA
Organism: Vespula vulgaris; assembly: GCF_905475345.1. NCBI lineage: Eukaryota > Metazoa > Arthropoda > Insecta > Hymenoptera > Vespidae > Vespula > Vespula vulgaris. Next base: position 1,560,663 of record NC_066590.1, read on the forward strand.
GCGGAGGCGGAAAGAGTAGGAGAAGAGGAAGAGAAGGAGGAGGAGAAGGAGGTGAAGAAGAAGAGGAAGAAGAGGAGGAGGAGGAGAAGAAGGAGAAGGAGGTGAGGGGAGAAGGAAGAGGAAGAGGAAGAGGAGAAGGAGAAAGAGGAGAAGAAAGAGGAGATGAGCTCGGTGGGTGACTCGACAAGTGCGGTGCTCGGCTGCTCGACGAAAGGCGGCAGATAGCGCCATTAGAAGAAAAGACCGACGCGTTGCTGGTACGAGAAACGCGATGCCGAGCCGTTGCTCCGCGGCCCTGGCCCAAGAAGAAGGGGAAGAGGAGGAAGAGGAGGAGGGAGAGGACGAGGCCCACAGGCCCCGTCGACGTCGTCGACGAAGAAGACGAAGATCCTACTGCTACCTCCTCTTTAGCGTTCCTCTCGTCTTCTTCCTTTCGTCTCTCTCGATCGCGGATGCTTTACCGTTTCATCCTGTGCCGACGCACAAAGGTGAGTCACGTGTATCTTCGTTCTCTTCTTCTTCTTCTTCTTCTTCTACTTTTTCTACTTTTTCTTCTTTTCTTCTTCTTCTTCTTTTTCTTTTCTTTTCTTTTTCTTCTTCTTCTTCTTCTTCTTCTTCTTTTTTCTCTTCTTTGCAATTAATGGCTATCGTGTTTTTTTATTTTTATTTTTTTTTTTATATAATTAGCATTAGACACACGAGATTACAGTAAGAAGCGTTCACACCAGATGCAAAGTGTTCATTGGATATGACTATTTTCAAGCTTCGCGAGAAGTATCTTCGTAAAGAATAACAGACTTTTGTCCTTTCCGATAATATCGGTAACGTTCACTTCCGAAAATTCCTTCGCGATAATGCATATCATTATATACATACATATATATATATGTATGTATGTATGTATGTATATCTATTAGAGATCTCTCTGTTAAAGAGATCAATGAATTTATTATCTAGTTTCTCGCGTCTAACCTCTCGCAATCGGGTGTCGCGGTGCGGTCGCTTAAAATGCAGTCGCAGACGGCGGATGAATTCGCGAGTTGTCTGAAATGCATTGACAGTGTTAAATCGCGATAAATGCATCTGACAAAGAGAGAGAGACAGAGAGAGAGACAGAGAGAGAGAGAGAGAGAGAGAGAGCAACCGCTTAATAGTCAACACTTCTCTTTGTCTCATGACTTCCTTTTGTTCTTGATCGGTACTTAGACAAACAATAGGACGCGACCCCAAATGGCACTTTAATTGTGCGTAGGTACGAGTAATGCAGAGATTCTCGAGTGACACTCGTACCACCTCCTTGCTATTACTTTTTCGCCTATAAAGGGCTTCTGCTTTCTATTTTACTACTCCCCTCGTCCGCGTCTCTTTTTCTTTTTTCCTTTCCTCCTTTTATTTTTCTTTTTATTTTATACGCGTACCATCATGATTCTAACTCGACGTCAACGAGCCCCGAGATAATGAAAAACAAATTTATTATTTACACTCTTTCGCACAAGGTACGAGTTGTCCAAGGAATTTTCTTCTCCAGTCGAGCTTTACATTCAGTTCTGCTTTTTCTCATTTATCCTTTTTTTTTTTTCCTTTTTCTCTTCCTTATTTACCATCGTGCCGAATAAACAGATATAACAGTAGTAAGACATTGTTTTCCATCTTTTTTATATTTTGTACGTTTTTCATATTTTTCCTTTTATTTTTAAAAATTTATCCTCTAAAACCAGTTCGACTGGTCGATCCTTTAACTCAATTTCAACCTCTCTCTCTCTCTCTCTTTCTCTCTCTCTCTCTCTTGTACTTTCGCTTGGAGTTAGGAATAATTAAAAAAATTTCGTTCGTCGACCAGAAACGAGGAAAACCTTTCCCCTCTTTCTCTCAACTCTAACGAGTCTATTTACTTTGACGTACTCCTTTCGTTTTACGTATTTACATAGAGTACAGATACATACGTATATACATGGTATGTAAAATACATAGCTGGGAGATATACACATAGATATCTATATAAATATAATTACAAGTTTTGGAAGTTCGGGCAATGATATATTTCATAGTTGGTTCGTGGCGGCCAGTGAAAGTTCTCAGCTTCAGCCTACGCGATCTTGAAACTCGTAATGTCTCTCTCTCTCTCTCTCTCTCACACACACATATTGAAATCACGCAAAAGATTCTTGAGATCTTGAGAGTTGGTCGATTTCATTTTCACGAGGATTTTACAAAAGAATAGACGAGCCGATACGGGACGACGACAGTTCTCTCTTTGAAAGCCCACACCTCAATTATTTCCCTCATTAAGCATTTTCACCCTTTAAACGTGCCCGCAGAGAGAACGTCCCCATCGATAGACGACTTCACACACCAACCATCTCCTACTTCCCCTTTCTCTCTGTTCTCCTTTGTAATTTAATTGCTTCGCGAAATAACGAGATTATCCCTTTCCGATATTACACAATCGTCACATTTTTCTTCTCTTTCTTTGTCCTTTTTTTTTTATTATTTTCTTTTTCTTTTTTTTTTTTTTATTATTACGTTAACGATAACTCCGTTAATTTTACTTAACAACGTGGAAATATCTATCGGGTAATCTTACGTTCGTTTGCGTTAATTAACCTTTATTCTTTTTTTTTCTTCTCACGCGATAAGAAAGAATAAGACAAATAAAATTACTCCAAGTATATACCAATTGAATATATATATATATATATATTCCGTCCTTAGTGTGTCGAACAAAATCTTTAGCCAGATTCTATGACGCATTCTCACGCGATTTCCGATCACGAGCTCACCTATTAAAGCACATATACACATACGATACGTATACGCAAGTATTTATTATCTTTTTTCTTTCTTTTTCTTTTCTTCTTTTCTTTTTGTCTGCTGCAGCATAATACGTGTATGTGTGTACGTATATATATATGTTTTTTTTTATTTTACTATTCCGTATTAATGGAACGGTACTTTACGTATGTTTCAGGGATAACACGTAGATCATACATCAGATACTACGAGCCAGCATCTTATGACACGGTGGCATTGAGACGTCATCGTGACAGGACGCGTCGCGACGTTTCCGATTCTACCGAAAATCAACCTCTTCTTTTACGTTTGAAAGCATTGGATAGGTATGTTTGAAGAGAGATCAACGATAATATTTTCTTTGAACAACTTGTTCAATTCAAAGATTAACTTTGTATTAACATTGTATACGTATTGCAACAAACTATTTCGAAGAGGATCGTTCCAAGATAAACGAGATAAAAAAGATCGACGTGAAATTTAATAAAAGTAACGCGATTTAGAGTGTAAGACAAAGAGAGAGAAAGATAGAGAGAGGAGAGGGAGTAGAGAAAGAACTATGCAAGGTCATCAACGCGCAAGGTATTATACCCGTCAGGTGTATCCTTGACAGGTCAGTAAGCAGGGATCCAATTAAGGCCATGTTCGTGTAAAACGCGTTACGTTTCCTCGTTGCGGTAGATATTGTAGATATCGCGTATGGATTAACCAACAGTGCTTGCTGCCGTTGTTGTTCGTATTGGGAGGGTGAAAGTCGAAAGGGAGGGTGACGTCTTCCTCGAGAAGATCGTTATATTATAGCAACTAACAAGCACGACTGTATTTCTGTTGTTATTATTTTTCTCTCTTTCTTTCTCTTTTTATTTCTCTTCTCCTTTATTTTTCTTTTCTTTTCTTTTTCTTCTTCTTCCTTTCGAATCGTCGAACGATCTTGAGATAGAGGGAGAGAGAGAGAGAGAGTAAGATTATCTTTTAAAATCATTAAGGTTTCTGAATTATTCTAGAATGAAATATTTATCTTCATGGGGAATGAAAAGCGTTACGTTTGAAATATTTTCTTATTATGCTATTCAATGATTTATATATAAGAATTACGTCAATCAGATGGTGGACTACGTAATGGTGCATTCGTACGTAAAGATAAGTCGATATTTTTTGTCTTTCTTTTTTTCTTTTCATCTTCTTCTTCTTCTTCTTCTTCTTCTTCCTTTCTCTTTGATATTAAATTTAAACGGATAGTAGGATGATCAGCTCTCTTCTTCTCAATCTCTCGGGTTTTACACACATACATTGTTTAATATTTATACGTGGGATGATATTTGTAGTTCGTATTAGACATCTATAATACCATGAGCCGTTTAGTTACAACGGATGGTGGTAGCTATGTTTCTCTCGTTCGATAGACGAAGATACCTGCTACTTGATTTGTGGCCGATCCGAGGAAGGATGAAGTTCCAAACAAACTTCGACGTTAAGTCGATCCCCGTGATTCCTGATTTCAAAGGAAGCAATTAGACCTCACGAAGGAAGGTATTTCTACGATCGTAGGAATAATCTATCGACGGGTATCGGTCTACCGAAAGTAGAAGGATAATAGTAGGAGAAGGAACAGGAGGATGAGAAAATCGAACGAATACGATTCGATTAAATCGTGTGTACGTTTCTAATTCGACATATCAAAACTATTTATCTACTTTGTTAGAGATAATTAACCAATAGTTTGCCGAATAAATTTCTTGTTTCTATTTCGCATGAAAATTATATAATGTTAGAATTATAGTACACACACACACACATATATATATATATTCGATAATTAAGTTCGTAACGATGAAATTAAAAAATACGAGCGCACGCTTTAGTGTGTACGCGAGCGCGCGTATGTGTGTAGGTATGAATGAATTAAGAGTTACATAGTCGTATCGTTATAAAAGATTAAACAATATAATATTTTCTACGTAGGAAGGAAAAATCGATCGAAAGATAACACAGATTGAATAGAAATTCCTATTTCCCTTGAGTTAAAGAAAAATCCAACTACGACAGAAAGGTTTAATATCCGCTAATATTTATCGGATGCATCTCAACTAGATCGCGAGGCAGGAAGAGAGTGTGTATGAGAAAGACAGAGAGAGCAAGAGAGAGAGAGAGAGAGAGAGAGAGAGAGAGAGAAGGTCGATGGAACGTGTAGCCGTATTTCCGCTTGACGATATTCATGGAAAATAGAAGCTTAGTATTTCAACGAAGCGATAACGTCACCCTCGCGTCTGCTTGCGCGTTGTTTGCCATGCTCCATGCGGAACCATACGTGACAGGAGGACGAAAATATTCGGATATATTTTTCTGCTTGCTTGTTGGGTGATCCTAGGTTCGATCTGATTTGCACAACGTTCGTACAATACGCCTTTTATTTGCGTTTCCTGTCGTCGTCGATGGGTTGCACGCTAACACCATCTCGTTCTTTAAGAATTTTCTACCACCTACGTTTTCCCTACCATCCCTAGCATCAACCCCCTTCCTTCATCCTCCTCTCTCTTTCTCCTCGTCCATCTTCTCTTTTTATCTTCCCAATCTCTACCCCTTTCGACTCGACTCGATTCGACTCGACTCGATTCGCAAAAATGTCTTTCGATGTCTCCGACTATACCAGTCTTCCGAGAAGGAACTATTTTTCTCTCTCACGCGTTAGCTTTCGACGCGGTGTAACTACAACGTTCGTTTCTCTTTATGTAAATCACTCGAATCCACGGTGAGCAATAAAATGTAAAACAGTAGTAGGTGGGTAGCCAGTCTATCTATTTCTTTCTCTTTCTCTTTCTCTTTCTCTTTCTCTCTCTCTCTTTCTTCTTCATCCTCCATCGTCGTCTTTGTCGTCGTTCGTTGTCGCGGTAGAACCTTAGTTGGATGTTTCCTACATTTGTCTCTCTCTTTCTCTCTGCTCTGCTTTACTCTGCTTTATTCTCTCTCTCCGTTTCTTTTTTCCTTTCTCACTGACGACAATGTCGTCATAAGTGATCCTCTTCAAGACCTTCCATCTACACCATACATTAATATTTTTTTTTTTTACTACCTGTTGTAAAGATAATTGCTTACGTATACCAAGAATTATCTTGTATATCACGAATTTCGTAATAAAGGAACTTCATCCGTGAAAAGTCAAAGAGAGAAAAAAGCAAAGAGAAAGAGAGAAAAGAATGTAGAAAGAGTGTTTAAATTACTTCGTTTGTCGTTCTCTTCTCTTTTCGAAGGAAAATTTCATGGAGATTTTCCTCTCCTTCTCTCTCTCTCTCTCTCTCTCTCTCTCTCTCACCCACACACACACTCTTTTTTCTTGTCGGTCACGAAGTGCCTTTTGTCGCGTTCTAACATAAACGTGCGGGATTGCATACCGTGCGCTCTCGAGACTTACTTTTGAATAGGTTGCGAACTCTCGGCGCACCTCGGACCATGTGAATCCAGTTTTCTCATACGTGGGCACAGGTTGAATGCTAGCAACGCACGACAACGTTCTATAAACGGAATAACTCGATCGGAGTTGAGAAAGAAAGAGAGAGAGAGAGAGAGGAGGAGGGGTGAAGGGAGAGGGAGGGAACGTATGAGCTTTTTCAAAAGTTCTTCTGGTATTGATAACTCTATCGGTTTTATCACAATTCCAAAAATGGATGGAACTCGTTTTATTCATTGTATCTATTCTATCGTATCATTTTATGAAAAAAAAGAAATAAGTTTTCCATTATCATTCGTTATATATTTACGTACATGTGTGTGTGTGTGTGTGTGTGTGTGTGTACAGTAGGGAATTTAAATATTCGTTTCTTACAGTAGAAATATGAAAATACATATTGTACTGTATGTACATTTAACTCACTCATTGTAGATATATTTATTGTATACACATACAAATATATATATATATATATATATATATATATATATATATATTTGTTTTCTTACATACAACATAATACATATATATATCTCATTCAGTCAATTTATTAATTATTTAATTAAATTAATTATTAATTGATTCATAATTGGTTTCTCATTTTATGGAATATTTGAAGTTTACTATTGACAATTTATATTTCGCCATTGATTTATTTACAATATTAAGTAACGTTTTCAATATCACAAATTATGAGTCTTTTTTTACATTGAACCGAATTTGAATCAAGCTTACAATTAAGATTTAGCGATATTTATGAGATTTGAAATATAACTGAACAACTTGAAATAAAATTCTCTCTCTGTCATGTGTCAAGGATTGATAAAAATATAAAACGTATGCCAGTCTTGTCCCGTTGTAAAATTGATTGCTATAACTTAGACTCGTGATTATTCCGAACCGATTCCTGCGGGGGATATTTTCTGGTCTATTTCGTTTAAAAAGTATACGTTCTCTCTAACGATTCGTTAAATTGATTTCTTACAAGGTACAATTTAAGAAACACCATTTTATTAGGTATATCCTGTCGATGCGAACGATAGAACGTTATTGGTGTACCGTACGTAATGGTATACCTTCGTGAATATTAGATTTTCCAAGTTTAAACAAGATTCTGACGGTTTTTTCAATATAAAATATAAAGAAGAAACTTCTTTGTACTTTTTCTTTCAATTCATTTTTTTTCCCTTCTTTTTTCTTTTTTTCTTACTTCTTCAATGACTGCATTATCGACGATCGACAAAGCGTTTATTAAATTCCGCAAACGAAGCTCATTGTTTTATAAGATTTGCAAGTGGTACACGAACGATCTCTCGTTCTTTTTTCTTTCTTTCTTTTTCTTTTTTTTTTCTTTCTTTTTTTCTTTCTTTCTTTCTTTTTTCTTTCCTTTCGCTCGACAGATCTCTCAAAGGCGAGACCAATTAGCGACAATTACGAACGAGTCTCGCGTTAATGTGTTATCGAGATCTATGAGCCGAATACGGAACGAAGGAAGACGATATACCTATGCAGGATAAAAAGAGAGAAAGAACACGTAAAAGGATCGTAATTAATTTAGACTTTTATATCGCTCGTTATAAATTTATTATAATTCGATACTGTAATTATAAATTATTGTACGGGTCATCCGATATTGTATTAAAAATTCCTCGGTTATTTTCAAAATTAATCAAACTTTTCCGAGGCTTTTTAATTTGATGATTAATCTTTTTTCTTATTTATTTTTTTTTATATTTACCTTGTGAAGCTACGAGCCTAGAAATATATCGTTTATTTTTTCTCTCTTTACTTCTTTCTCTCAAGCAAAAAAGGAAAAACAAAGAAAAAAAAAATCAGTCTAAAAAAAATCACAAAAAGAAGTAATTGGTTTTTAAAATCACTTAGAGACCTCGTTTGACCTCGCTTAGGAACCTTTAGCACACTCTGTATAAGAGAAGTTCCGGTTAAAAGAAGAGAGAAGGAGATAGAAAAGAAACGATACAAAAAGAGAAAAAGATACAAAGACGTAGAGATCGTAATTATTTGATCGTAATTATTTTAATTAAGATCTTATAATATATATCAATATATATATATCAGACTATACATATCACTTTACAAATTTGTACCTGCAATATATTCTTTCTGTTTGCTACGTCCTAAATAACTCTCTTAGAGAATAACATATCTTGAATACCATATCATAGAGAAAGTGAAAGAGAGAGAGAGAGAGAGATAGAAAGGAAGAGTGATAGAAAGAGAGAAAGAGAGATAGAATAAGAAGTTCTTTATTAGATGCATCCGATTTACCAAAAGTCAGTTCGTACGTTGACTCGAGTTAATATTCTTCGAGAGTGTAAGAAAGAAGGAGAATGTCTGGGTTATATGCCATAGTGGCAGAGTTCAAAGTTATATCCCACGTCCATGCGAAATTCATAATCTCTCGCAGAAGGAGGCAAAACGGTTAAGTGACGACGAAGCTTCTTCTTCTCTTCTCCTCTTCTCTTATCTTCTCTTATCTTCTCTCTTTACCTCTCTCTCTCTCTCTCTCTCTCTCTCTCTCTTTCTCTCTCTCTCACACACACACACTATCTCTCTCTTTCTCTCTCTCTCTTTCTTGTCTCGTCGACACGCTGGCTTCCTTCGCCAACGCATTATCGGATTACCGGCTTTTTGTAGGAATACCGCGAGTGCACGCTGAGATTATTATTGTTATTACGAAGAAGAAAGATATATATATATATATATATATATATATATATATATATATAGAGAGAGAGAGAGAGAGAGAGAGAGAGAACGTGGAGTAGGTCGATTATTAATTGGCTCTCGCGGTCGTACCGCTCTTATGCAAATTAACTCGCGATGGCAAAATTTGAAAGGGTAAAACCTTTCCTCGGCCCTCCCCTCCCCTTCTCTCCTCTCCTCTCCTCTCCTCATCTGAATCTTCTCGCCACTAACCTCTCTCTTTCTTTCTTTCTCTCTCTCTTTCTCCCTTCTGTCGTCCCTGACCCGAACTGCTTTTAGTTCCTCCTTTTCCGGTTTCTAACGAGCGAAGTACGTTTAAACGTTGGAAAATCAACGCCTAATTTAACAGCTGATACGCTTCGATGATTTTTCAAAGGACATTATTTTCTCTCCAAGGATGCTTTTCTTTCTTTTTCTTTTTTTTATATTTTTTTTTTGCTATGTGAAATGCGATCTCGATTCATTTTGATACCTATTTATTTTACTCGTTTGAGAAATTATTGTTTTTCTTTTTTTTTTTGCAGATCGTGGACGATACGATTGATTCGCGACGACACTATCTTCAGTAAGGACGTAACGTTCGAAGGCACTCATGGCTCTATACCATTCGACGTTTCACATTCATACGCTGGCACCGTCCTTGGTATGTTCGTTGATATATTAGTGTAGGAATAGATTATAAAGGCGCAGTATGTGTTTAAATGCGTGAAAAAAGATTTTCGAATATTTCGTTCCAATGAATGTATGCATTATTTATTGAGACGTCTTTTATATTTACATATATGTGCATATATATATATATTTTTTTGTCTTTATTCAATTTTAATTACACGGAATTATAGGATTGAAAAAACAGCTGCGTAATATTTTTTTTTATATTCACTAATATCAACTAAAAATCGAAAGAGATTGAAAAAATAGATATTAACAGAAAACATGGGTAATATATCATATACATATATACATTATCTATATATATTAATATATATATATATATATATATATATATATATATATACGTATGTATTCATTCGAAATCACTCAGGAATCACGTTAGTAATAAAGGTGTACCGCAAAAGTGTGCACCGAAATGAATTTCCTGTTCTGGATTTTGACGAACGCAAGCATCGGTCCCATGGGTGTCCTGCGAAACGCATTAACCACCGCAACCAACAGCCCCAGATGCGTGGGAGCCGCGCCTAAACACGATTTTGGTAATTCACCGAATTACTATTCCCACGTGGGATAACGTGAATGCTCGGGAGAAGAAAATGATCGATTAAACGTTTCCGATCTGTAATCTTATATCTTATATCGTTATTATCATTATTTAAAATAGTATCATTACTATTATTAACAACGACGTCGTTTATTACACAAGAATTAATTTTATATCTTGTTTGAATATATTTGGAACGAAATCGATATTAATTAGACAACAATGTAAACTTTATTAAATAGTAATTTTAGATACGCGTTAATCGATTAAATTAGTCGATTGTATCTAATTCCAGGAGTATTAGGTTTCAAAGATAAACCAGAACTATAATTGGTCGATCTAATCTAATAACGAAAGGGATGAGAATGAAGAGAATAATCGAGATATCTTTCCTATTTATCAGGGAAAATTTTAAAGAGCGAATCGGACGAACGAACGAACGAACGAACGAACGAACGATTTGCTTGGAATATTTTATGCGCCATTTTAATAGGATTATAAACCTTTGACTGACCATATTTGTTCGTTCATTCGTGAATTATCAGCATCAAGATACTGAATCTTTAGTATGTATGAGTTATCGATACTCGTTAATTTTCTCAGTACGACGTTCGCCAACGTAAAGTTTTTCATTTCTCTTTTGCATCATCACCATTACCCCCTCTCCCTCTCTTTACCCCACCCTTCCCGTTTATATCTCGATCAAGATCACTCTACACCTATTTCTTTGCATCATTCGATAGTTTTATACATCGTTTTTCAAATAAATAATTAACATACTTTTCGTAGATAATTATTAATTAAATTATTTCATCGATCATAATCTTAGGAATTTTATCTCTAATCCTCTTCTCTCATTTTCTACCATATGCTATTCCGCATCACTCTATCTCTTTCTATCATTAATAAATATTATCTCGAATTAACCATAATCATTCGTTTTCGTAGTCAATTATTAACTTGATCGGTTTTTGTCGAGTAATCTTACAAATTTTATCTCTAATGTCTTCCGTTCTTTTTATATACCATTTACATCCACTTTTATCTGTTATTTATTTCCCTCTTTACGGTACATTCTTTTTCTCTTTTTTTTTTATGTACGATTTCTCTTATTATCCCGTTGTCTTTTTTTTTTTTTTTTTTATACTGATTCAATGTAGACGAATAACATGACCGAGAAAAAGCGGATTCTACTATTATCGTATGTGTACGTATGGGAGCGTATGTGTAAGAACGCGTTACGATTCTGCGAGCGTAAGAACTCAGTGATGTAGAGAGAAAGAGAGTAGGTCTCTCGGACAATGGACGAAGCAGTATAATTTCGTACGTTAGATGAGTTCATCGTGAGTTGTCGGTGAAACCGTAAGCTTGGAAAATGTACCGAACGCTAGAAAATCGTTCCTTTCTCTCTCTCTCTCTCTCTCTCCTTTTTTCTCTCTCTTTCTTTCTCTCTCTCTCTTTCTTCGTCTCTTTTTCATTGTCTTTCTCTCCTACTCTCCTCTTTTCTCTTTCAAAGCAAATGGCGAACGTCATTCCTGAAAATCGGCAGCGTGAGTGCACTCGTTCGTTCGAATCAACGAGGACGACGATGGCCAGCTTTGCTACGTGATTTCCAACGGGTCCCGTGATCGATGTCGGTTCAATCGTCATGGTTTTTCGAGTTAAACGATAAAAAGAAAAAATAAAAAGGAACAAAAGAAAAAAGAAAGTAGTCTTACCGTAATATTACGTTTAGTGTGGTACGATTTTATTCCCTTTTCGTTCTTTCTCTCTCTCTTTCTCTCTCTCTCTCTCTCTCTCTCTGTCTTTCTCTTTCTCTTTCTTTTTTTTTTCTTTTTATTTTATTTATTTTTTATTTCGCTCTCTTTTCACGAGACTTTCGAGAACGTTACTGTTTCTTTTTTCTTTCTTTTCTTTTCTTTTTTTTTTTAGTTCATTCGTAAAAAAGAAAAAAGGGAAGCGAAAAATTTTTCGACCCGTAAGACTCGATCGATCAAATCTAATACGTTCTAACGTTTTAGCCTGGAACGGTTTTATTATTATTTTTTTTGTTCTTCTTTCCTTTTCGATAAAAGTATGGAGGAATTTCATTCTTTTTTTTCTGTTTCTTTTTCCTCTCTCTCTCTCTCTCTCTTTCTTTCTCTTTTTATTCTGTCTTTTTTGCTTTTCTTTCGTTTAGGGCTTACGAAAGAAATAAAAAAGCGAAGAAGAATTTTCGATTTGCAAGAACGATCGATTAAAATTTTATTCCCATATGGATCTATTAAATAATAAAATAGCATATTGGGGAATATAGAGGAGAGATAATTAAGTCGTAGAACCACGAGCTAATGAGAATTATATTAACGAAAATTCATAAATGTTGATTACATGTACGAAATTCGGAAAATCATCAGTTCAGACAACCGATTAACGCGAATATTGATTTCGAGAGAGAGAGAGAGAGAGAGAGAGAGAGAGAGAGAGAGAGAGAGGAAAGGAGGGGAAAAATCATGCAGATTTTGAGTAACAATTAAACGTATGATATGCTAGTTATTAAATTGACTCGACTTTTTGAATTATTCAATCCCTCTTCAGTTTATTCCCTCCTCTCTCTCTCTCTCTCTCTCTCTCTCTCTCTCTCTATTTCTCTGTCTCCCTTCTCTCCTTCTCGTTGACCGGTTACAACGGCATGGTATAACGCGTATTCTCGCTAATCCGATTAGCCATTAAACTTGCCTAATTGACGGTATGTGCGCGCGCTTCTATATATATCGGCTTATCCATGGTACTCGCGATTTGTTATCGAAAAATTTCAACTACGTATTATCGTGTTGCAATAAAAAAAAAATTAATATAATATATATCTTTTTCTGGCTCTCTTTCTCTCGTTCTCTCTCGTTCTTTCTTTGTATAAAAATCTTTTTATTAAAAAAAGATCAATCTAATTTACGCTCGGCTAATTTATATCTTGCGAACAGTTTCTCTCGTTCGGATAAACAAATATTATTCGATGAATATTTCGTAGAATAAAATATCAATGATACACATTCGTTCGCGCGTACCTATCTTATACGTATCTGTGTGTATATAAGTATTTGAAAGTAATTGATTAAATCGATAATGTACTCGCGAGTAATTCGTTTCGTTCTATTTCTTTTGTTTTATTTTTTTTTCTTCTTTTGTCTCTCTCTCTCTCTCTCTCTCTCTCTCTCTCTCTCTCTCTCTCTCTCTCTCTCTCTCTCTCTCTCTCACTTTCTCTGTCTGTCTGTCTGCCTATTTCTCTTTTCTGTTTTTATTCACGTTCGTCTAGTAATGAAGCGAGCTTTTCTTTCGTGCGAGCGAACCGGCCTTTTCCTAGCTGTTAGACTATCGTTCCGCTCGTTGTGTAGTACCAGTCTGGAAAAAAAAGAAAGAATAAACAAAAAAGAGAGAGAGAGAGAGAGAAAGAAAAAAAGAAAAAAAGAAAAAAAAAGGAACAAAAGAGAGAGAGAGAGAAAGAAAGAAAGAAAAGATTTTTCACTCGTTAACGAAGAAATCTAATTTATTTCGTTTGTACATTCGAACAAATCGTACGTTGTGGCGAAGTTACTGGACAAAGATATTCTCATGTAGTTGCCTCTAAAGTTGTACTTCGAAATGAAAGGGAGAAAGAGAAAGAGAGACAAGAAAGAGGAGAGCTTTTGTTGATTAACAATCGATTTGCGTTGAATCGACGTATTCGTCGATACGAAAGCAGCCATCTCTCGCGCAGGACGCGTCGAGGCGACGCGACGCGTCGCGACGCTTCGGGAATGAGCAAACGTTTACCTTGCATGATTTTCTCGTCCTCGTCGTCCTCATCCTCGTCCTCGTCCTCGTCCTCGTCCTCGTCCTCGTCCTCGTCTTCGTTCTCTTTCCCTTCCTCGTCTTCAAACTTTTCGACGAAAATCAAATTTGTTCGTCTATCCTCATTCTCCTCTCTCCTTTAAATCGTTTCTTCGTTTCACCGCAACTTCCGAGATAACTTCGACGTTTCTTATTCGTTTCTCGTATCCCTCATTTCATTTTTTTTTTCTTTTTTCTTTTTTTTCGTTTCTCTTCCATTTTCAATCGCAAGAGAGCGTATCGTATGTTATAGAAAATCACGTCAATTGGAAAGTATCGATATGTGATATGAGAATTTTGGAAGATTTTTCTTTATAACGTATCGATATGAAAATTAGATCCAGGATAGTATTCGTAGTTTCGAATTGCGCCCCCGGGGTGCAACATCGTTATGAGATCTCAAAAGGAAAAGTTCATTTCGGTTAATCAAATTTCTCTCTCTCTCTCTCTCTTTTTTGTTTTCTCTTTTTTCTATCCTTTTATTTTCTTTCTCTTTATTTTTATTTTTTTTTTCTGTCGTAACAAATATTATCAGACTGTCCTTTATATCGTTGTTTGCGAGGAGTGAGAGTTCAAAACGTGGGTCCCCATGGAGAGTCGTCAGGTTTCAGTACTGCACTCTAATGCAGTTTTTAACGGTAAAGATGCGACACTAACTAAGATCGTAATGCTCGCGTAAAAATTTTTATTTCAATCGTTAAAAAAAGAATAACAAAAATATTTCTGCGATTTGCAAAAGTAAGCTTAAAAAGTGGATATACGGATAGGGGTGGAAAAAAGGAGAGTGAAAAGAAAAGAAAAGGAAAGAAAAGAAAAAAAGATATTTTATAAAGCAGCTATTAGGATTAAAAACTAATTAACGAAGGCTCCGAGGAGGAGGATGTTCGTCCATCTCATTCGAGGATCTTCGAGGATATCTTCTCATTTTGTGTTTCTGACGGCTTCTCTCTCTCTCTCTCTCTCTCTCTCTCTCTATCTATCTATCTATCTATCTATCTATCTATCTATCTATCTTTCTTTCTCTCACTTTCCGGTACTCTTGCTCGATATTCAAGCCATACGGGAAATCCAGCCTCTTTCCACGACCTCGTTGAAGCATGCATCGATTACGCTCCGAGCTCGTCCGATGGGACTGCCCTTCTCTCTCTCTCTCTCTCTCTCTCTCTCTCTCTCTCTCTCTTCTCTCTTCTCTTCACTCTTTTTCTTTTTCTCTCTCTCTCTCTTTCTCTATCTCTCTTTCTCTCTCTTTCTCTCTATTGCTCTCTCTTTCTCTCGGTCCCTTCGTGCTTTAAGTCGCAAGTGCGAAATTAGTTCGAATTAGTCGGATTTTCTCGCGGATTTTCTCTCTCTCTCTCTTTCTCTCTTTTTCTCTCTCTTCCTTTTTAGAAGAAGAGAGACAGAAAAAACGAGGCTAACGAGTAGGAGAATCTTTACCTTTCCTATTAATCTCAAGCATCAGCTCGATGATTCAGTCTCCTTTTTTTTTCCCCCTTGTTTTTTTTTCTTCGCTTTTTTTCTCTTTCCGAGCAATCCTCTCTTCCTTCCTCCTTCTCTTCTTTTCGAATAATGAGAAATTTTTCTATCCGATTCGATAGTGTGTCTTCCGAAGAAGAAAAATAAAAAGATGAAGTGAAGAATTAGAGAAAGAGAGGGAGGAGAGAGAAACAGTGAGAGAGAGAGAGAGAGAGAGAGAGTAAGATGGAAAGTGGAACGACCCTAGAATGCGATTGAATTCCCGCGAAACTTTCATCGGAAAGTCATTAGGCGGTTTTAATTGTTCTCTCGCCTGTTGAAACGTAAAGATGGATGGATGGATGACTGGCTTTTCGTAAAGTTCGACGAGCATTCTTCACTTTAGAAAAGTCTATAAAATCGACCGTACATATGTATGTATGTATGTATATATTATACATACATATATATGTTTAGCATATAAATCGATCGTGCGTTCGTTTTGTTTCGGTGAAAAGAATAAAAATTATAATTAAAAACATACAAATGTAACATATAATTTGTATACGTAGGATTGGAACATTGCGATAATCAATTACGAAATGTTTTACTATACTTTCATTAATTATTTATGTTGGTGATTATTATGAAAGTGATCTAGTTGTGTGAAAAAAAGAAAAAATAATTCGTTTCGTAACTCTTATGACAATCGATCTAATTATACGAATTACGGTATAAATACATTTTTTACTTAAACCACTTTCGTAATTTAACCAATTTCAGGGGTTAATATTTTATCGATGTAAAATATAAAAATGTGATATATAAGATGACGAGATTATAACGAATATTAAAATAAATTATTAGAATCGATCGTTCGGTCGAAGACTATCCCCGTTTCGACGAAGAAAAGCGAAAAAAATAAATGTATTTTGATCGTCCTCTATATCACTATATTTCTCGAATATTCGATAACGCACGTCATTCTCATCCTACGCGTATATACATATATTCTGTTCGAACATCATATATGTATTTACGTATGTATGTATATAATGAATCATACATATCTCTTAAGTATAAATTGATATAATACAATTAAAAGTCGTTTAACGAAAGTACGTACGTAGATGCAATTAGTATTTTAAAATTAATCTCTAAAATATTAATAAAAGAATTTGTTCTGTTTTCTACTTTTTTGTTTCTTTTTTTTTTCTTTTTTTTTCTTTTTTTTTTCCAAGTAAATCGATCCTATCGTTTAAAGTAACTTCACGTTCGGATTTTTTTTTCTTTTCTTTTTTTTTCTTCTTCGCCCCCTAAAAAGCATGCGACCCCTTTCGCGACGAGCGCGCTCTTTGAAACAAGATATGTATGTAGACTTTCAGTGAGCTTAGAAGCACCCTTCTCTAATCGTCAATGCCGATTAAAATCAAGAGGGGTAGATAGGTAGACAGGTTAAAGCGATTATAGGGATGGATTTCCAATACATATATGTATGTATACATACTACGGATAGATGGAAATGGTTGATGATAAACTCGATCGTTTTAAATTCTTTGAAAATTTTTCGGAGAAACCTCGATGAAAAATTTCCTCCTGAGAAACTTTTCAAGAATTATTTTCGAGAAGTTATGAAAGTTTTTAGAAATTTATCGCGTTTTGGGAAACGAAGTCGCTTGGGAGCGTTCGAACCAATTGCGAAAGAAAACGAAGTTATCGCTTGTTCGAAAAAAGCAAATAGAGAAATAGACAAGTCATCGATTCGTTCTAATTTTAGACCGAACGTTGAAAGAGGAAGAAAGAACATCGAGAAAGAAAGGAGGAGGGAGGGAGAGAAAAAGAGAGAGAGAGAGAGAGTGGCAGGCAGACAGGCAAAACTCGCTTACTTAAAAAAGAGATCTAGAAATACCGTAATTTAAATACTCAATTAACTTTATTAAACTCATGTAATCTCATCGTAACCATTTACTTCGTACCCTTCTACAGGTTACTCCAAAAGTTGCTAGCTGATTTTCGATAGACTTTTTAAGCTGATTTTTATTCAAATAGAAATAAAGTTCGTGGGACTTTTAGTTTTACAATTTGAAAACAAAAAAGAAAAAGAAAGAAAAAGGAGAAGGAATTTGCTTGAAAAGTCTGTGGAAAGAGTGTAATTGATTTTTAAAATCACATTGGGAACTTTTGGGCCACCCTCTATCCAACGTTAAAGCATCAAAACGCGATTTTCTCTTCGTTTAACGAAACGTCGATTTCATTGGAGAATATTTAGACATTGCGATAATTATCAATTTTTTTTTTATTTTATCTATTCATTTATTTATTTATTTATTCATTTATGTACAAATAAATACCTTTATAAAAAGAAATGTAAATGAATTCCTTCGATCGACGCGTAACATTAATTTTCATTTTACCTTCGTTTAGAGTATTTCCTTTTTTAAACGTGTAATCAAATAATCTTCGCCGTATTACCGGTGCAAAACTCGGAAAGTAAACTCGTAAGAAGTCCAGTACGATATTATGAGAGGGGAGGTAAGGAACGCGGATAAGGGATTCCGCGATTAAAATATTTTATACGCGCTCGGGGAGTTATTTCGCGCGAGTTGAAGCTCGCAGGGATGAGTTGTGAAGTAGAAATTGCCCTCTCTTTTACTTTTATTTGTTCCATTTTTGTTCCTCTTCTTTTTCTTCTTCTCCTTTCCTTTTCCTTTTCTCAACATTATTTTGCGAGACACGTTAAAATTGAACTCGAAATCTCGATATCGTTGTATCGGACGGGACAAATGTTCCTAGGATGATTTTAAAGATCAATTACTCGTATCATTGTACGAAATCTTCCTAGAATAATTTCTTTTCTTTCTTTCTTTCTTTCTTTTTTTTTTATTTTTATTTTTTATCCGATTGTAAAACTACAAAACTTAATTATTAACCTGTGAAAAGCCTCGGAGGAAGGACAGTCGATTTTTAAAATTGCGTTTTGAACTTTTGACCTATCACGTATAATAATCGCATCTGAAAGTTGACAAAAAGAAAGAAGAAAGAAAGAGTCGTAAAAATGAAAGAGATAATTTTATTTCGATTATCGAGATTATATCGATTGGGACGAGAGCGCGGGAAATTACGAAGGAGCGATTGTTAAATAAGTTATCGATTCGTTGTGTTTCATCTCTCTCTATCTTTTTCTCTATCTTTTTTCCAGAGGACGAAAACGCAGTGGTACAGGGTGTGGTGACAACCGATGGACTCTTCGATGGTACGATCGCGACCAAGTTCGAAGAGTTTTATATCGAACCAACTGCGAGATATCTCGATGAGAACGAAGACACGTCTCCAACCTACCATAGCATCGCTTATCGTACATCCGACGTAACCGTGCCTCCGCATCCATTACCGTGTGCGAGTCATCAATTACACGAAGGCTCTCTTCGAGACACGTTTGATAGGTGATCATCTATATGTGTTTATATATATGATTTATATATAGAATATATATATAAGATAATATAACATAATGTATATATATTTATATCTATATGTGTATATATAATATATATATTTATATATATATATATATAATATTATGTATGTATGTATGTATGTATGTATATGTGTGTTATGTATAAATATTTTCCTTTTTCCTTTTCTCTCCACTTAAAAAAATTTGAAAACAACAAAGAAAAAAAATTTCTATTTTATTTCGTCAAAAGTTTGTCGATATTAAGATAAACCATTATCGTTAAATGTTTTTATATTCGGGATAGAAAATGTAAGGGAAGTGTGTTTTCTTACGATCGTTTGTTCAAAACCTAATAAATTTATCTTATCTTTTTAACAAATTGAGCAAACGTTCCATAAGAAAAATTATTCTTATCTTTTAAAAGTGTATCAAATAATGAAACGTTATCTTAGCATATAGATGAAAGTTAAAGAAAAATCTTCTTCTTTACAGAGGCAAGACTTACAACGATACTTCAGAAGGATTTTACGAGCCCTTGTTGGATAATAAAATTGGTCTCTATTCGAAAGAAAGCCATGGGAGAATATTGAATTTGGAAACGAAGAACGAAGCTCGTTACTACGATAGGTAAAAATAAAATAAAAACGATCAACAAATATTTTTTCAAAAGAAACATATAAGAAGATAGAAAGAGAAAGAAAGAAAGAAAGAAAGAGAATGAATACATTCAACTTCAAATTCTTTTAATTCACATTTTTTCATCTTCGATCGTCACTTTAATCGTCGTAACGCGAGTTTCCCTTCGTTTAATCCTTTATCTTTCGTATTATCACGGTTACAGACCACGTTCGCTATGAAATGTGGCCACGCCGTTTAACCGGATTATAAGAGTAAACTCTTATCGTGAGAGGATGATAACTTGGTAATTCTTTTTTCTTTTCTCTCTCTCTCTCTCTCTCTCTTTCCTCCATTTTATATTCTTCTTATTTTCACTCCTCACTCCCTCACCGTTCACCCACTCTCTCCTTTTATTTCTTTACTTTTATTCCTTGATATATGTGATTTACAGATCTAGCGGAGATCGAGTAGCCAGACATTTACACAAACGTGCGACCGTCGATCCACGAAAAACAACTTGCATGCTTTACTTGCAAGCTGATCATCAGTTTTTCGCTAGATACGGCACGGAAGAAGCTTGCATCGAAGTGATGACGAGGCATGTACAGAAGGTCAACTCTATATACAAACACACGGGTAGGTTTGTTTTACGGGTCAAGCGAAAAGTAGTTTCACAAGGGACTTCTATCTATTTCATGTGCATGTGCATGTGTGTGTGTGTGTGTGTGTGTGTGTCCCTTTTCCAAATTTTATTTTAATTTCAAACATGAACGAGCACTTTCTCGGTAGATACTCTACCAACGAGACAGATATACAGGGTGTCGGAAAATTATCTGTATAACTTTGTCACGTAATGTAATTTACGATGGGACACAGCGAATGTTGAATTATTAAATAAAAATTTATATAATTCGTATTTTCCAGTTTTTCTTTTTTTTTTTTCTTTTTCTTTTATTGAACTAACCATGTTACAAATAAATTCAATATGTGTCACCATTAGTGATTCGCAAAACATCATCCAATCGATACTTCGAATGCTGCCATTTACGATGCATCGAATTTCCATATCAATTCGTTCAAAGCCAGCTCAAACTTTTGCTTTTAAATCGTCAATGTCTGTCACCTGCGTATTGTAAGTAAGATCTTCGACGAATCTCCTAAGAAAGAAATCACAGTATCTGACAGGGCCGTGATATCTTGCTGTCCAATGAATTGCACCATCCCCATGTGGTGCAATTCACTCACAATCCATCTGTTTGAAAGAAAGAAACGAACTTGAAGTTTTTCTTCGAGGTGATACAACACAAGAATTTTTACCCTCGTTTTTATAAAAAGTCAATTATAAAAAGTTGTACAGATAATTTTCGAACATCCTGTATACAATTCTCTTGTTCGTATACATTAATTCGGTACTTTCATGCTATTTCTTTTTCCATTTTTCTTTTCCATATTTTATTATTTTATTTTATTTTATTTTATATCTTTTTTTAATTTGTTTTTATTTTCATTCTTTTTTTTTAAATAACAAAAGATACACTCGATTGGTTTTCAAATAATATTTTCATTATAAACTCTGCTCGTCGTCTACGCGTCATATACGTGCGATATTCGATCGAATTATAGGAATTCGATATAATATCTCTCTGGTCCATCGTAGTCAGTTTTCTCCCTCTATTATCAAGTGCAGCTCTCGTTGAAATTGTTTTCTGTCGAAAACTTCACGTAGTATCGATCTACCATGAATTTACACGAGAGCGCGCTCACGCGTGCGCATTAAATTGATTTACAATAGGATGTAGCGCGTAAATATAAGCAAAGAGTGTGTGTCTGTGTACGTGCGTACGCGCGTGTGTGTGCGTGCGTCCATATGTATATATATATATATATATATATATATATATATATATATATATATATATATTTATAGAGGTAGTGAAAGTAAAATAACAAAGGTTCATCAAGCATTTTCCAAAGTATTACACATAGCTCTGTGAATTAATGATATATCTTTGTTTGTTTCTCGTTTAGATTTCAATCAGGATGGTAGACCGGATAACATCAGTTTCATGATAAAACGTGTGAAAGTTCATAGCGAGGACGCTTTGAGGGATCTCAATTATCGATTTCCGGGTAATTACGGTGTCGAGAAATATCTAGAATTATTTTCCGGTAAGCAGGTTCTGTTGTTCTGTTATTATTTATGCCATTATTATTATTCGTTTCACTAGAGAGATAAAATGTTTATGATAAAAACAAAAAGAAATAATCAAATGAATAATTAAACGAACGAACAAACAAACAAACAAACAAACAAACAAACAAATAAATAAGCGAACAAACAAACAAACAAAAACCCCAAGGAAAATACGGATTCATTCGTATGATCGTTTCAGAGGAGGATTACGATGCGTTTTGTTTGGCTTACATGTTCACGTATCGGGACTTTGAAATGGGAACGTTAGGTCTAGCTTGGACTGGAGATTTGAAGAATGCTGGAGGAGTTTGCGAAAAGAACGGGGTAAGTCGTTCGACGAGAGAGAAGAAATTAATAAATATTATTTAAAAAATGTTTATATCAAGGTGGGTGAGACATTATTACATTACACGTTATTGAGATTAACAACGTTCCATTGAATTTATATAAGAATATATTCGATTTAGATCTCGCTATAATACAAGATCCATTTACGATTTATTTATTTACAGTTAAGAGTAATTACAAATACTTAGATTCGTGCATGTTGTGTCTTACGTTTTAGAAGCTAACAATCGGATTGAAAAGATTCACAAGACACGCATGTATATTTTTTCAATGTTAGGTTCTTTAGTACGTTATTTTTTTCAACACACGTTCAATACATTACAATCACTCAGCCAGTAATTTACCAGTTTAATTAATAGTCGTTTGATCTTAGCGCATATATCGAGAGATTTAGAAATATATATATATATATATATATATATATATATATATTTGTATAAGAGGTGATTGTAGATACACTTCGTTCGTTCGTTATCGTCAGAAAAAGGGTCGATATTGCGTTCGTTCCTCGCATAACTTATTCCATATTTTTTCAAGACAAGAGATATTTCAATATCGAGGCGACTGTCGAACACTATATATACATATATAGGTACATAAACATATACGTACATACATATATATTTATATTTATATATATATGTACATACATGTTTCTATAAAAATGTAATCACACAAAAAGCAATATCGGCTCTGTATCGTTCTAACGGCATGCGTTCGGCATAGTATATAACGTAGGCTGCATACAAATAATGTTGCAGCATTATCGTGGTAGCATGAAGTCCTTGAATACTGGAATAGTGACCCTGCTGAACTACGGAAAGCACGTTCCACCCGCGGTATCTCACGTCACATTGGCACACGAGATCGGTCACAACTTCGGTTCGCCGGTAAGTGTTTGATATTTTGTCGGATTCCTATTTTCAGATATTTGATCAACGTTATATTTACTTTGTTATATACACTCGCGCACAAATATATAAAACATATTTCACGAAGATGATCGAGCCAAGAAATGGAATATCGCCTAAAACTTATCTCTTCCCTTTCGTCAGCACGATCCGGAACAATGCACACCGGGCGGTGAAGATGGAAATTTCATAATGTTCGCCCGTGCAACCAGCGGTGACAAGCGTAACAACAATCGTTTTAGTCCGTGTAGTTTGAACGCCATAAATCCTGTGCTCAACAGTAAGGCTCGTTCACCAAAAGGCTGTTTCACAGGTGAAGAATTCGATCAATTTCTTTCAAGATAAACATTTCTAGTTATATTCAATAGAATTTCTCTATCTCTCTCTCTCTCTCTCTCTTTCTCTCTACATACGTTATATCCTTTGCTTTCTGTATCTTCATAGAACCTCAAGTATCATTGTGCGGAAACGGAGTCGTTGAGGACGGCGAAGAATGCGATTGTGGATGGGAAGAAGATTGTAGAGATACTTGTTGTTTCCCTCAACGTCGTTATCCACCTACAGAAGAGACCCCATGTACACTTACGCCACGTTCAGTGTGCAGTCCTAGTCAAGTATATGTCTCTTCTTGATATATCCTCGAGTCTAATGAAAAGCCGCGAGTACGTCGACTCTCTAGGAAATTTATTCTACGTTTCTCCTAGGGTCCATGCTGTACAGCTGAATGCAATCTCAGGTTTGGAGATAAGTGTAGGGATGATAACGGTTGTCGCGATGCTAGCTTCTGCGACGGTAGATCTCCCTATTGTCCACCTTCGATCAACAAACCCAATAAAACTATTTGCAATCGTGAATTGGTTTGCTTCATGGGCGTGAGTAATTTTTCGTTTTTAAAGTTTAAACTTTGAAGGTCGCTCTTTTTCTTTTTCTTCTTCTTCTTCTTTTTTTTCTTTTTTATTCATTTTTCTTTCCTTTTTTCTGTCTCTCTCTTTTTAGGAATGTACAGGAAGCATTTGTCTTGCATATGGATTAGAATCTTGTCAATGTATTCCTGGTCCTAATGATCCTCCAACCAAAGCTTGTGAACTATGTTGTCGTTTACCGGGTGAAAATCAACCCTGTTTGTAAGTATTCTTGAACGTCTCTTTTCTCTTTCTGAAATCCTTAATAAAATATTATTTTCTTATTTAGGTCATCCTTCGATTGGAATTCACCACCGTACGATATTCCGGATATGTTCTCTAAACCTGGAACACCGTGTAATGATTATAACGGTTACTGCGACGTCTTTCAAAAGTGTAGAGAAGTGAGATCACAATTGAGAATTTGACGTGTCAATTGTATTTTCCAATTAATCCAAATATCTAATTACATATGTATATATTCTTTTTTGTTTGTCAAGGTTGATCCAAGTGGCCCGTTGGCAACGTTAAGAAAACTTTTATTATCCGATGAAAGTCTCGCAACTGTTCGTCGTTGGGTAGCCGATCATTGGTACGCAGCGGCTCTTATCATTTTAGGAGCTATATCTTTATTGGTAAGCATAAAAGTTTCTTTGAAAATGCACGATGAAAATATCATATCGTTGAAAATTGTTTGCGTCGACGACGACGAGCACACGAATAGAATGCATGGCACTTAATTTATTATTTACGTTTCACGTACGATCTTTGCCAGAAAAAATGCAGGAAAAAAACGACGGTGCAGTGTGAAAAGAGTAAGTGAGAGAACACAACAGACATGAAAGTAGGACGCATATACAGAATGTTTCGCAAGCTTTATTACTTTTTAGCTTTTAATTTATCGATAAATCTTTAATATTTAATATCGTAGATAGAATGAGCTAAAGAATTTTCGTAGTCGTCGTGAAGTTGAAAAGAAAAAAGAAAAAAGAAAAAGAAAAAAAATACATTTGAAAGATAGGTAGGAAATTGAAGACGCGACGACGATACGTTTTACGATTTATTTCTACGAGAAGAAATAAGAAATTGAAATACTGTTAGGGTTTGAAAGATGTTAATTAGGTCGTTAATTTATTCAGGTTGTCAGTATGAGGCTCCTAGGCAAGCGACCGGATCAGAAACTCAAATCGGTGACAATAATCCACAGCTCGACGACGGAAACGGTACGGTTGCCGCCGGAAGGTGCGGAGGGAGTGACGGTTCATCCGGCAGCCGTTCGTGCAAAGCTTCCACTGAGCAGGAAAGTGAGAGAGAAGAGAAGACACCGGAAGCATAAGGACACGCATGCTGCTTCGGCCGATAAATCAAACAAGGTATAATACCAAGATAATAATGACAACATTGTTAATTGTATATCTTATCGTTGATATAAATTTGATTGCTGACGATATTTGTTTGTTAAAAAAAAAAAAAAAAAAAGGATGTTTTAAAGAAAAAGAAACAAATGGCGAACCGGAGATCCTCGACGGTGCCGGCCGAGGAAGTTGCCCGGAAACGACCAACGGAAACGTCAAACCCAACGACTGCTACCGTTACCGCTACTGCAGCAGCAGCAGCAGCGGCAGCAGCAGCGGCAGCAACGGCGGCGGCAGCGGCAGCGGCAGCTGGAACCGTAATGCAAGATAATAAACGTAAGAAGAGTTCAAACTCGAGGGAGAAGCAAAATTTATCTAACAATGCAGCCGGTAATTCCGAGCTAGATAAACGCAAACGGAAGAAACAACATAGGAAAGAAGTCATTGATTATTCCGCTATACAAGCGGAAAAAGAAGCCGAACCGAATGCCGATCCTAAAAACAAAGTACGGTCGTGGTTATTAGCTTCGTCTCAGTGTAGATTAGAAAGTACAAGAACGTCCAGTGGTTTACCGAAAAGCAAATCGACGCCGGTAGGATTGACGGGCGGTAGTGGTAACGTTACTGGTGCAACAAGATTGGCTCAATCAAGGCAAACCGGTGTTCCAAGGAGACCTCTGGACTCCAGAGAGGTCAAAAGTTCGCCAGGTACTTTAGCTAGGAAGGAACGAGCGAGACTTCAAGTCGTCTATAAGCCGCCCTTCAAGTTTAGCGTGAAACTACGTAAGGCCGATAAAGTGGCTCAAGTGCCACCACCAGCGCCAACTTCGGCGCACAATAATCTCACGAGATCCACGAAATTGCCGAGAACCGGTGTGTTACTTAAAACTAAGAGAAGAGACAGAGTTAGAATCGGTAGAGCCAGACAGATAGCTCCTACTGGAATAGGAAACGATAGTGGAGATTTACCAGAGCCTGCTAATTCGGATCTACATACGGTACCATCGGATTTGGAGGTTCTGCTCTCTGAAAGCGAGTTTCTCTTCTCGGACACGTGACCCCAAGAATCGATAATTATTTCCATCTAAAAATTAACAACGTTATTATCTGCGTTCCCCATTACTCGGCTGAAGAAAATTTTATTTTCGTAAAAAGAAAAAAGGAAAAATGGAATGCTGCCTGCCTCTACGCTTCCCTTTTTCTTGTTTTCCTCTTTTTCTTTTATTTTTTCTCTATTTCTTTCTTTCTCTCCTTGTCTTCCGAGTTAGACGTAAGTTGAGAATGAACAATCGAGTGTGGGTGTCCGTTAAATGGATATTTAAGGGACGTGTTCAAAGGGATGTGTTCTTAACAAGATCTATACAATAATGTGAACGTTGGTGAAAGAAGATGCGACAATTCTTTTTCTTTTCTTTTTTCTTTTCTTTTTTTCTTTTTTTTTCTCCCTTTTTTTTGGAAAATTTCGCGATCCTATTACTTACTTGCTATCTATTTACATACATACTGACGTTTAATCTTATTATCGGCATTAAAAGCCAAGCCAAGAGAAAAAGATTTCTTCTTTCGTAAAAAGGGGCCAAATCTACCTTTAAAAAGACTAGAAGAAATATATATCGACGGAGTGAGCGATTAAGCAAAGATAAAAGAAGAGAGGAAGAAGAAAGAAAAAAAAAAGTTATAAACAAAGACGAAGAAGCAAAAGAAGAAATATCGTAAAACTGTGCCAGAGTGTTCGTTTATTTGCAATTTGCATTTCAGAAAAAAAAAGAGAGAGAGAGAGAGAGAGAGCATACGTAAATCTCTCCATTATATAAATATTCGTTTATATACGAAACGAAGCGCTGCCTACAAGGACAAAAGAAACCCCCCTCCTCTTTTAAAAAAAAGAAAATGAGAAGAAAGAAATGAAAATGAGGTGTAATTTGCTACGTATTCTTTTTTATATCGTCGATACCAGTAAATACTTTTCGATACTACAAATAAACTATCGCGATTGTCACGGTTAAAAGAAGAAGAAATAGGACAATTATAGTAATGATTATAATAATAATAATTTTTTTATCTTTCTTTTTTTTATTTTTTTATTTTTTTATCTTCTTTTTCTTTCTTTTTTTTTTTTTATAACAGTGACTGTTACTGTCCAAGACTGTTTCCTATTCGAAAGCATTTTCTATCGATCGTTGTCTATTTACAATAACTATCCTCAAACTGCCTAAGTAGTTGTTTCGATGGAGTTTTCCTAATGGTTCCTATTAATCGGCGAAATCTGATAACTTCGAACAATAGCTTTGCGCCGATGATGATTTGCTCGTTCTCGTTCCAATTGTTAGATTGTCTCAAAATTCGATAGACCTTCAACATTTTTCATTTTTGCTCGGTCAAAGTTTCATATTGCATTTTTTTCTCTCTCTTTTTTTTTTTTTTTTTTTTCTTATACCGAGTAAATCAAAGGTGTATAGGAAATTTGGGACGATCGTTGCTTTTAAATATCGAGATATACGTATTATGCTATAAAATGTATCTACGTTTAGCGAACTCGTTTTATTCAGTCATTGGACTTCCATTTTATAAAAACACACACGGCATATATATATATATATATATATATATATATATATATCACGTGTATTGAAGTTAAAATTTATTAGCTAGAAAAAAATTTACAATCAAATATAATATTGTCCGTTCTTACCGACATATATTACCGTATTTTATTAGGGTGCTAATAATAATTATAGAAAGAAAAAATAATTTTACTTTAATTATATTACTTATATGTATATGTATTTTGTGTGCTTTGAAATACTTCCTCGTAATCAACCTAATAAGGATTTACGAGAAATGTAATTCGTGTAGAAGAAAAAGAAAAACGAATCTCGTTTTTTAATAATTAAGTTTGCCGATGTGTTAAGTGTTAATTAATTTCATTCAACATATCTTTTTCTTTCTTTTGTTTTCGCTATTCGAAAAAGCACATAAATTGTGTGGCGATTCGTGCGCGATCTTCACTCTATACGTATATAGGGAAAGAAAAAAAAAACATACATACACACACACACACGCATACGGGTTTATAAGAGAATGTCTTGTTTAGAGCGTCGAGAGAATATACAGAATAGGTCTAATGTTCCTGGATGATATTAAAAATCAATTACTCTTTTTTCGAGAGGCTTCAAAGGATAAATTTTTGTTTTTGTTTTTTATCAAATTGTAAAATTAAAAGTACAGCTTGTTAAACAACCTATCTGAGTACAATCCTAAGTTTTAAAAAGGAATAATTGATTTTTAATGTCTCATAGAAACTTTTGGCTCATCCTGTATAATGCTTATATATCCTATTGTAATCGCTAAAGTGAAAATAAAAGAGCGAGAGAGAGAGAGAGAGAGAGAGAGAGAGAGAGAGAGAGAGAGAGAGAAATTGCTCGTTAAGTGTAACACGGATGCGGGCTACTTTGTACATACATACATACATAAAGCGTGAAAAAAAATGTGATTTTACTTTTACATGACCAGTGCTGCACATACACATACACATGCACGAACATACATACATACACTAATTACACAAGAGCACTCATTTAATCCGCGAGGATATGTGATTTTACTTTTAAGACCAATCCGTGCTAAGTCGTTTTTTACAGTTAGGAACTTCTCCGATAGGAGGGCCAGTAACGCAAAAAAAAAAATAAAATAAAATAAAATAAAATAAAATAAAAATGAAGAAGAGAAGATGAAAAAAACGTATCATACCCCGTTCACTTTTAAGGATCCGCTTGTTGTGCCTAACTTGCGCGTCGATCAAAAAAAGTGACCATTAATAATTAATAATAATAATATTAATATTAATATTAATAATAATTAATAGTAATAATAATAATAATAATAATAATAATAATAATAATAATAATAATGATAATGATAATATACTGAGATCGTCTTAAAGACGTTCTTGTAAAAGAAAATAAAAAGAAAATGAATGAGAAATAGAGGGAAGAGTGGAGGAAAACGGAAAGGAGAGGATTAGTAAGAAAAATTAAATTTTCTTACTGAATAAGAAAAATTAAAAAGAAAAAAAAAAGAGAAGAAGAAAAAAGAAGGAAGTTCAAGTTTTGATGGATCGTTTCGTAATATTTCACGTGAAAATCACACGGACGAGACCGCGTAATTCGCTTTATTCGTTGAATTTTGCGTGTGTTGTTAGAGATACGCCGATAGGGGCCGAGCGTATTATTATTGTAATAATCGGTGAATTTAGTAGAGACTTATAAGGCCCAGAGACTTATAAATGTGTTGAAATTTCACGTAGTAACACAGTGGTCGTAGATTTACTCTCTCGTGGCATATCGTTATTAGTGGAGGACGCCTCTATAAATGAAAAAAAAAAAAAAATGAAAGAAAGAAAGAAAGGGAAAAAAAAGATATAAATTTTTAATTATAAAACGACGAAAAAATTTCTTATTAATTTTTTTTTTCTTTTTCCTTTTTTTTCCTTCTATTTCGTCGTTCGTCATTTTAAAAATACTTACACAGTGCATTGAGTTAATCGATTTTTCTCGTTTCTTCATTCCCATTTTTGATTTCGTTCGATCGATTAATCGCAGATCTATTCGTAATGACACTAAAAACAAAAAGAAAGAAGTGAAATGAAATTAATCGATGAAAAATGATACTTTCGTAATTTTGAAAAATCAATCATTCGAAACGTTCGAGCGGTCTTCCTCGTGCTATTTTTTTTTTCTTTTCTCTTCAATTCTCTTATTTTTGAATCCCTTCTCTCTCTTTTTTCTTTTTTCTTTTTTATATATATATATATATATATATAATCGGATCTTTAGAAATCGAAGAAGAAATAAAATAATATAATGATTTTCTTCGATTAGATATGACTTCTCGTTGATGAACGAACGACGATAAAGAGTAACGAGGCAAGACCGCCTTCGTTTATAATCTATCGAGTACTATTAATCTATATAAGATGGGGCTGCTGTATTTTTACACGGACTTTGTACAAATAACAAAAGCCGTAAAGGTAACGCCTTTCCGCGCGACGTGTATATATATACCTATGTACTAATAAATAATGGGCGAAACGTCGGATATTTTTATTAAATTCCCGAAATAAATATAGAACTCGTTCAATCTGGATTTCTTTTTTTTTTAATATGTTTATTTTTATATATGTCTTCAGATATATATTTTATATACGTGAAAAATAATCGATAACATCGACATACATAAATATCAAAGTTTTTTTTTTTTTTTTTTTTTAAATAAATTATTCAACGTATTAATATTATGGCTTTTTTGCGCATTCGTCGTGAATATTTTGTTGTCTCTTCAATAATTTCATTGCATATTCGATTCTATTATTTATTATAATTTTCTTCAAATCGTCACCATATTGCTTATCTGAAATAAAAATGAATAATTTTCTCGATATAATAATTGACAGTTGTAATAAGAAAATTTTTAATCATTCGAATTCATTTATACTTTTTTGTCGTTTCTCCTCTAGCTTTTGTCTATCTTTCTTTTCGAGTTCTAATTGTTTCTCGTACAAATTACGCGCTAAAGTTATCTCCATCTCTCGTTCTTTCACCCTCTTCTCAGCTGCATCAATGCTATATTGTGTCTAATATGTAAGAAAATGTTCGATTAAATATTCTTAAAATATATAAAAAGCAATGGTGAAGCAATCCAATTTTGTGGTGATTAAAAAAAGAAAGAAAGAAAACAAGAAATTTTTTACTTAAAAAATACATTTACTATATGTATTTCATTTCGATTTTATTTTGTTTTGTTCATCTTTTATTTGACCTAATAGAATTTGCCGTTATATTCGATGAAAAAAGGACAAAAACATCACTGTTGTAAAGATTTAATTGAAACGAAAAAAAGGAAACCTTTATCTTACCATTTCGTCGAAGATTTCTTTAGCTTGTAGTCGCTTTTCCAAGGCTAATTTTAAAGATTCTTCAATTTCCTTGATTTTCTTTTTTTCTAAATACAATTCATTGCAAATTGCTTCCTTTTCCATCATTTTGATCTCATCGTCCAACATCTTCCTCGCAATTCTTTCCGTCGTCGCTTCTCTCATCGCGCTGATATCTTTCTATAACGAGAGAGAAAAAAAAATTTTTTGTTTCTGTCACAGGAATCGATAAAATCATGTTTTTTTTCTTTTCTTTTTTTTTTTCTTCAGCGACGAAAGTTTACTTTTTTCTCCATTTGTTTTTTATATTCAAGTTCTTTCTCAACCATGATATCGGCGATTTTTTTATTTTCCTCGCTAATCGTAGCTTTTTGTATGTCCTTCCATACTTTTCTCGCTTCAAAAGTAGCTTTCTTCTCAGCTTGTAAACAGGTTTGAATTTTTTGTTTATGTTTCTCCGTACGAATATCCTCTTCGTGAATAGCATCGAGCATTTGTTCCATGATCTTACGTTCGCGTTGCCTCTCCTCATCCAATTCTCTCAATATACGACGTTTTTCAATAATTTGATTCTGCAAATCGGCAAGATAAAGTCGTTTGTTTTCTTCCGATTTTTCCAATAGCATTTTATTTAAGGTATCGTCGACGTAACATCGTTGAGCTATGTCAAAAGATTGCGCATCTTTGCGAATCTTTTCTTCTAACAATCGTGATTGTAGATCAACCAAAAAACAAGCTGGAGGAGATCGCGATAATTTCTTGTTACATTTTAAATCACGCAATTCCCGCGCTTCTTTACCTGCAAATTTCAAACCTTATAAAATTGGCGCCATTATCGGAATCGTATAAACCGTGACGTCAATTACGAATCGAGAGTTCGACTTCGATATATACGTCGATATTATCGATAGACGATTAACGAGATTATTATTTATTGAAACATTATGAAAATTTTACTTTTAAGACGTGCCAATTCCTGAGCTAATTTATAAGCTCTTTCGATTTGTCGATTTCGTAAATCGTGAGCTTTCTGAGAACAAACGAGTTTTTCTTTTTCTTCGGCTTCTAAACGCTCTATATGTAAACGTTGTATAGATCGTATAATATCGCCCTTCTCCATTATTTTTGTTCGTTCTAATTCTATTTCGTCTTCATAAGTATCCTTCTTCAGTTTCATCTTCTCTATCATCTCTAAGTTGTCTCGCAACAGCATTTTCGGTCCTGGTATTATTCACTTAATTTTTACTTTTTATTAAATAATTTACACAAAATTTTTCGAGATTCTATTATACGCGTTATTTCACGCTTCACGATCGCACGAAGTTACGTATCAAAAGGGACGTATTCTTATTGGTCTATACACGTATCGATCCATAGTCACGTGATAATCGATAACATACGGACGATTTTTAAATTTGATTTGGCGGTAACAAAGTAAATGATTCTTCTTACAATCATTCACTATTTCATTCGCGAAATGAAAAAAGTAAAATACGATAATATGTTATTTGTGTGAAAGCTTTATTTTATTATAACTTTATAGAGCAGTTTGTAAAAGTATATCGATCCGTAATAATTTCCAATAAAGTATGCATTCGGATCATTTAATTACAACATTATAAAAAAACACAATAACGTTTCACAGTAAATAATTGCTCATCGATTAGCTTATAAAGTAACAAGTCGTAATTGTAGATCTTAAAAAAAAAAAAAAATAAAATAAAATAAAATAAAATGCATTTATAAACGTCACGATTATATGCAGTTATATCGAGAGATGACCATATAGCAGTTTTGTCCCTGTAATTTTATATTTTGTTTAAAACAAATGCTGCAATTATTTTTTGCATATACCATGAATAATTTACATAGCATGGCAGCATATATTTAAGATAATATTTAAATCAGCGTACAAAATCCACTATTCCTTGTGGATATCGGTTGATGGGTTCTTGTGTCTTTTCTTCTTCTTTTTTTTTTGGGGGGAGGAATTATGTCCAAAGAAATTCTTTATTTATAGACTGTTATTTATTCCGTAGGTGAAGCATCACATATCTTTGTCTCAGTCTCAGGTACTTTTAGAACTCGTGGACCATATAGAAGAACGTATGCACAATGCCAATCACCACCGCCACTAAGCTTTAATACTTCTTCACTACTAACAATACTAACAGTATCATCGTCACATTTCAACCATGTATCGTTTTTTTGATGAACCCATGCTACGTAATGACCACTACTACTTGATCGACCCCTATGAGTTAAAACTGCTTGTAGCGTATAATAACCGCTATTATTGGATCCTAAATCTATAAACGTTAAATAAAAATTAATATTTTTAATGCAAAGTTTAATAATAAGTATTTCAAACGGTTTACATGTCCTTACCATTTGGAAACCAAAATGGTTCATCTTTCATTTTTCTCGACTTTTCATCACCTTTATCTTTCTTGTCTTTCAATTTGGCAGCTTCTTCTACCAAGTTATCTTCGTATTCTTTAAATTTTTCCCGCATCGGTGTAAGTTTGCTTTGGAGTTCGCTACTACACAATTCAAAAGCATCGAATTCCAATGGGAACTTAACATCTTTTAAAATTTTTGCATTAATGGCTTCTTTTTCTTTATAAAAGAAACGAACAAATTGGATAGTTAAATATGCTGGTAACCTACTAATTTTTGACTGAAAATATAGAAAAATAATTTTAATGTTTATCGAGATATAAAATACAAAAAAAATAAAATATTCGAAAATGATAATAATTAAACATGATAATAAAATATATTTTATATTTACCGTTTTAGTATACAATGCATCTCTCCCAAGAGTCGCAGACATTTTTGTAATTTGTTCTTGCATTTTACTTCTAAGACCAGAATGCATATATTTGACATCCGTTGAAATAAAGCAACTCAATTGTAGAAATTCTTCCTTTCCTTTAGTAGGTGGTTCATCCTCCGATTCGATACATTTCAATTCTGTATCAAATGTTCCTCCAAAGTATTGTTCTATCAACGATCCAGGCTTATAAGACTGAGAATCATCCTCCGCAGCATCCGAATTTACCTTTTTGTAATTTTATTACCAGTAGTAAATTCATATCCACGTAAATTTTATTGAAAAAATTGACAGAAAAAGAATTTCTTATCTATACAAACCTTTGCAGGTAGCTTTTGTTGTAGCATTCTAACGAGTTCGGTCCAACATTCGTTAGCGTCTTGTTGTTGAAAAACGCCGTGCTCAAATTTCTCGGCGAATCTTGGAAAAGCTATATGCATCATTTGTAAAAGAATAACAGGTGGAAAGGGCGATCCTCTATCCATATTTTCGTAAAGATCTCTTAGAGCTGCCGTTATGTTCTGCGCAGGCGCGAGAGAGGAATTACCCATGGTTGATAGAGTACCACAATAATTTTTTAAAGCTTCTCTCAACTCCGGTACGGTTTTAAGACATTGTACGGTCGCGTTAAGATAACAAGTATTTCCAAGATTAGCCAGGCCAGCTGGCAAATCTAACGCTGTAGCCAACTCGGATTCATTCATATCTTCCAAAAACAGAGGCTTCTCTTTTGGTTCCGTAGGTACGTCCTCTTCTTTAGAACCCATCATTAATACGGTAACGCCCTATTAGAAAATATAAACGACTATATAAAAGATATGAATGAATTAACGAATAACACATTTTCCTTACATCTTTCAAACCAATATTGCCCCAATCGTCGTCCTTCAACGTTATTCCTTTGACCATAACTTTTTGTCTTTCTGGTTGTACTCCTGTCAATGCATAGAGTTGGGCTTTAAATAACATTGGTTCTTCATCTGTATTAACTTCTACGTTAGGGTAAAGCTCTTTGCCCCATTTGACTTTAACTGTAATTAAAATGACCAAAATATAACGATGACTGTCACAAATTTGACAAAGAATAAAGAAAGTGTTGCATGTCTCGGGAGGTTAGATTTTTATAAATATTTTAATATCAAATATATGTACCTGTGTATTGTGGCATATTTACAATTTGTGCGCTTCAATTTCGACTGGGAATAAATTATATGTGGTAATGTTTTTAACGCATACACTGTTCTTTGATAGAAATTACAAGAGTGCATAAGAAACGCAAAGTCAGAGACCAAGTGTATACGAACAGCCGATCGCTCACACGAGCTCACACTAGTTCACGTAGGCTCACACATGCTCATCTAAGCGTTGTGCTCGGTTCAGCGCCGCAAGTAATTGAATGCAATTGGAACGATTTCCGTTCAACTATCCTACCATACATTTGTTTCAAACTTCTTATTAGCATACGTATATATCATTCATAAATTTGATGGATCGAATTTAATAAAATCGTTTATTTCGTTATATCTTCGAATCGATTAATATCTATTACAATATTCATCTTCTTCCTCTATCTTGGTCTGTTAATTTTAGATACTTCGTAAAAACTAAAGTCACACTCCTATCTTACTGCTCTACTTGAATCATGGATAAGATAGAGCACACACACGTACACATAGTGATATAGAGAAGTATCTCACGGGTCGATTTTCTCTACATCAACAGAGTTCAGCGGCATTGTCAGTGCTGTCAGCTGACGAAAGAAGTGGATCTAGTACAATAAAAATGGTAATTTTCTGTGATAAGAAGATTCGTTGACGAGCCTTAATTACGTTAATTGCGTTTCTCGTTAATACCGTTCGTTTATTTGTAGTCGTTCGGTGAAAAAATAGCATCGATAATGCAAAGGCCTGGCCAGGATCCTGTCGCTAAGGACGATATTCCCTGGTGGATGAAATATGCTGGGCGAGGGCTCGGCACTGTAGGCGGTTTCAGTTAGTTTTTATATATCTTTTTTGATCTCCTTTATAGTGCTTTACTCGTATATTCTAATCTAGCTAAATTTTATATTATCTCGATTTTACTTGCAACTATTCTTTTGTGATAGCAGATATACTTTTTGTTAAGTCGTGCCAATAGAATATTAATCGTTTTTATATTCATACGAATATCTTTGTTACAATCGTATTTATATTTGTTACAGTCGCAATCTTTCTGGGAGCTTGGAATTGTGCAACGATCTTATTAGCTTCGATAATCTGTTTTCTTAGCGGTATATGGCAGATGGTAGCTGGTTTTATAGTTTTGATGATCGAAGCACCTTGTTGTTGTATGTTCATCGATTTTGTCCAAAATCTAAGTGATATGGTGGAGAGCAAACCTTATTGGAATAGAGCAGCAGCTTATTGCGTGTAAGCATTATATATATATGTATGTATGTGTGTATATATATATATATATATATATATATATAAACTTTTATCTCTCAATTTTTACAATAATTTTTCGTTGATAAAAATCTTAGAATTTCAGATAATACCGTCATGTATTTTTAACTATTTTAGATTAGCATTGCCACCGGTCTTCCTTTGTCCAGGGATAAATAGCATACTTGGTAGTGGATTTATTTTTGCGACTGGTATAATATATGGATTAATGTCAATTGGAAGAAAGTAAGTAAAGATTATAAAGCATTATTTTAGGAATTACATAAGAGCCATAACTATCATATTTATACAAATAAATTTTATGAAATGATATATAATAGAGTATATGATAATCGACATCAATGTAACAAAGCAAATGATACAAAAAGTTCAAATTTTATGAATTTCAAAGTTATTATAATTTCTTGTGTATTTTTTATCATCATTCGTATTTGCTTTCAACAATGGGGAAGAAAGTGTGGTGTGTTCATGCGTCAAACAATGCGTATATAATTTGCTTATGGATGGATTTTTATCACTGTGTTGGTTTTACTTGCACTTATTGAAATTATTGCTTTGGTTTTTGTACATGTATGTTTAAGATCAAAATAACTGATAAAGAGTCTAAGATTATATTGGGGACTAAAAATTATGTAGAGCATTTTTGTGATCGTATTTTAATGCTTTTAAATATTGAAAATGATGAAAGATATATATGTTACAATCGATATATATATATATATATTTATATATATACAAATTGAAGGAATGTGTGTCTATATTTACTAATTAACTGACACAATAACAGAGGAACCAGGCCCGACCCGGCAGGAATGACGTCGTCGGGTGTGGGCTCCCCACAGGGTACAGTACCTCCTACTACAGATCACCATACCACACTCATGGAGGATCCTGATGTCTGGAGGCCTACATAAAACATCAGATATTCATTGTACCACTTCACTAACCAGGCAATAATATATAAAATTCAATGTTATCCCTATGTGAATAGCCTCGTCGCATTCGTAAATATGACAGCTTGTAGCGTACAAGCTAATTCTATATGTCTCATGAATGCATGCTTGTCTTGTTTGCTAATTTTTTATATGCTTACGTAATCTTTCCATTTTTTGCAATTGGACTTGATAACTAGCATATGTGTCATCGTCATAAACTAATATTCAATCATTACATTTTCAATGCATTTTTACGTTATATTTCTTATATAGCTATTATTTTATTTATTCAACAAGGATAAAAATCACAAAAAATTAATTAATATTTGCGTATCAAGGATTATATATTAAAGATACTTTTATTTTTATCTTCAGGCTCTTTATACTTTATTTATGAAATTATGTAATGGCATTTGTGCTTATTTATATAAACAAAAGTGCATTATGCAATTTATTTATTGCAGCTATATCTAATAAAAAAAGGAAATATCTAATTAGATACGAACGTTCGAGCGCATTTAAAAATGCATGTATAATTATATTATGAATATTCAATATGCTGAGAATATATAATGCAGGAAATATTCTATTGTAAAGTACAATATACTAAATAATTACATTTATTTTATGAAAAATGATACATTTCAGGGCATCGTGGGGGGAAATGAGATCAGCAGCAATGGAAACGCAAACTCCTTCATCAAGTATGCAGTCAACGCTCGTTGAAAATGCTCAACCAATGGGCTATAGTAGTAAACCAGATAGTAATGTTTGACACTTAACATACATTGGCAAAACAATACGATATTTCGCGTGAATGGTGGTGTGCTGTAATGACCTGGTCAAATAATTCTTAGGGCTATGAACATCTATCGTAAAGTATGATACCCATTGCACTGATGCTGATGTCTTATATTGAAATTTCGATGTTTAAGTAGGCAGTTAATTTCGTCTTAAATGTGACCAACAAAGCCTGATACAAGCCACTCGTACCTACATTTAATCAAGGATGCAAAACGGTTTAGTAATGGTTCTATATTCTTCTGATTTGCATCTTATAGTTATATTAATATTAAATCGTTTTACATTTTTGTATATCTGTAGTACACCTCAGGTTACTTATAAAAATTATGTTGGCCTATCTTGTTCAAACCTGCTTTATTTAGTATCAAGAAATTTAGGATTAGATTAATCAATATACAAGATCCGTATTATTAATTACAGCTGAGAATATAGAAATTGAATATATTATTAAGTCTACACTATGCTAATGTTCTTTACAGCTTTATAAAGTGCCAGCTATATTTTCATCATTGCATCTTTCTATAACACTTATCTACCTGAAGTTATTTTATTCTAAAAGAAAAGAAAAAAAAAAATAAAAAATAAAGAAAAAGAAAAAAGAAACAGAATTAAAAATTGTTAAGAACAGTGGCATAGTTCATATATTATCTATAAAAAATATGATTCACAAACATATTTTTCATATGATAAATATAGTATATAAGTATGATTGAGTTTAAAGAATATCTTTACTTGCTTATAGTCTCAATGATTAATTATAATTACATGATTTTGAAAGGTTTCTTATATCATTTTAAATAGTATAAGAAGCATTAGCTCTTACAATTGAATGAGTCATTAATATTAATTTTATGGTTTATTATCGTTATATTCAAGTGTATAAATTCTTTATGACGACTGTATTGTATATAGAAATGAATTTACACATCTTTCTTCCATTAGTTTTCATGTTTATATTCTTCCTGTATGAAAAGCCTGAAGTAACAAGACGATATTAGGATAATTATTGACATTTCATTTGTTATTTAAGTTTAATTATTATATACTTATGTTATTCAACCTGTTACTGATTTTTTTGACTTATTTTGTGATACAATTCGATAGACTGGACTACTGTCACACTTTTTGTATAAGTGTGAATAGGAAGCTATAATTAAGAGTTTCTTAACATATTCCTGTACTATTAATAAGTATCACATTTGGAACATTATGTTCTACTATTTGTAACTGTTGTATCTAATACCAAATGTGCCAACGTGCAAATCCTCTTCTTCATTATCTTATTTTTTAGAATTTTATTCACAACGGTACAGCATTTCATTAGACTATTAATATCCAGTTAAAAATGTAATTTTTAACTACTCATTTTCTTCCTACATTCCTTACAAAAAATTTCATTTATTCATTCAAGAAAAAAGACTAAAAATTATTCATTATCATCTAATTTATTGATTATAGTAAAGTATTCGTTGTATTGTGATTAACAAATTTGTCATAAAAATCCTAATGGTAAATACATAAGAATACATACGCTACATACAATACATACATTATTTTGTTATATTATCATTGCGATTTGCTTATAAATTAAACACGTCTCCCAATTTATACTTTTATGGTAATATCAGGTCAATACATCTAAAAGATTATTCGATCTTTCGAGCTTCATTGGTATTGTGTCAAGAACATTAACTGCTGTAATAAAACATCACCATTCATGGTACAATATGACTTATGTCTATACACATGGAAAATATATTATAATATAGAAAACATTCACTAGCATAGTTAGAGGATGTATGGAATTCACAAAAGTCGACGAAAAAGGCTATTTAATTGTTTTCTTATTTTATTTAATGATATACTTAATTATGAGTCCTTAATATTTCGTATTTGCTTTTTATCGTTTAATTATAAAATATATAATTTATTGTTTTTAAAAGAGATCGGTAATAGGGGTGAGATTAGTTCGTAAGCTAGCTGAATATAGAAAAAATATGTATGTGTTAACATAGGAAAATTACGTGCTGGATAAATCTGTCACACAAGTTATCGTTAAATTTAAACGGTTAAAGAATAAAGTACTACGATGTATGGCGGACATTAAATAGTTAGGTAATTAATAGATATAAAATGAAATATGTGCTACTTTTATTTATGTACGTTATACGAGATATAATTAGACCTTCTGTACTTGATATAATTTCATTTGAATGATTTCAATATTTGATTTATTGTAACAAATTTCAAATATAGAAAAATATTATTATTTGGAAAATGCAGGTAAAAAGAAAAATGAAAATTTATTTTCTGCACTATACGCAAACACACACACACACACACACACATACGTACTGTATTATATATTACATACTCTGTCGATTTTAAAAATAATTATAATCTTAAGATCGTGAATCTGAGAGTTATGCATTTGATGCAAAGGTTAACGAATGGAAAATAATTCAATTTTACTGTTTATTACTAGATATATTTAATGGTTATGGTATATATATATATACATAGTTAAAAAATAATAATGTATAAAATATAACAAACATATTATTTTTATTGATCTTTTATGTAACACAGAGACGTACGAACTTTCGATTCAACCTATTTTTCAGGAAAAGAAAAAAAAGAAAGAAATGAAAAAAAGAAAATAAAAATTTAACATCACAATGCATATCATAAAAAAAAAAAAATCTATCGCGACATATAGATCAAACGAAATAACCTTGAATGGTAAAATTCTGCGTGACTGCGTTACATAATTATTTTGTTATAATTTAAAAAGACACAAGTCGTGAATGTAAACAATAAAAATAATGTGTTTATATGTATTCTTGAAAAAGCAATCGAAATTTGTAGTATTATATGGTGTCAATCACATGTGTAATATAATAAAACGACTCATTTGAATATTAAGCATTACAAATGGTCAACAATATCGGAATCATGGTATTGGAGATGTATTTTTGATCAAACGCTATAAATAAAATGTGTCCGCATAAAAACTTGTTTGAATATATTTGACAAAGTATTCTACGGCATACAAACAATTTTGATTTTCGCGCGTTCATAGATAAGAACGCGTATCGTCCAATCGTATGTCGGTACTCATTGACGTTTCTCGAGTGGAATACGCCCTCTGCTGTACGACATTTAGCCGAGGCCATTAACCGTTCGGATAAGTTCGGGTGCGAGCACGAGCTCGTACGAAAGTTACATTCCGTTGGGTACCTTCACCATGAGTGTTTTCGCCCGTCCGTCGGTGTCTCGCGAAAAATCTAGTTTCCCTTGTTCGCATTACCATATATAATGCTAAGATATTGATGTACGAGAATCAGACGTGAAAAACGTCTAAGTTAAGCCCGAGTAATGAAGTGTTGTATATCGTAAAGGAGAAGCAACAACAGTGAAATTTATATCCTGAAGAAGTTAAGAAGTAACGAAGAGCAAACATGGGGAACTGTTTCAGCAGTAGCAGAGATCCGGATAAAGACAACTCTGATAGGATAGGCAATCCCAACATAGATGCTGTGGTATCGCCAACTAGTCCAGTGCCAACACCACCTCCTGATCCTATAAGGCCGGTCCCACAAATTCCAGATGCTAATGTGCCAAGTGCTAAGATATTCGTAGCGCTTTACGATTACGATGCTCGTACAGACGAAGATCTCAGCTTTCGGAAGGGTGAACATTTGGAAATACTCAACGATACCCAAGGAGATTGGTGGCTAGCCAGAAGTAAACGGACTAGAAAAGAAGGCTATATACCTAGCAATTATGTTGCTAAGTTAAAATCGATAGAAGCTGAACCGTAAGTAATACGAACTATTTATTTGTTTTTCTTTTGAGATTAAGAATTAGAAATCATGATTCGAT
Organism: Vespula vulgaris; assembly: GCF_905475345.1. Taxonomy (NCBI): domain Eukaryota; kingdom Metazoa; phylum Arthropoda; class Insecta; order Hymenoptera; family Vespidae; genus Vespula; species Vespula vulgaris. The sequence continues at coordinate 1,602,763 of NC_066590.1, forward strand.
CGACATTTTTACCTCGATTTTTTAAACACGATCGTTCGATATCGTTGTCGTATTAGTTCGCTCGATCTTAGGAAGTATGAATAAGTAGTTCCTTCCATTCCATTCGATTTGTACTCTTTAAAATGCAACTCGCAAAATGTTTTACAGTTATCTATTGGAATGGACAGTGCGATTGGCATCTTTCATAATATTCAAATTTAATAACACTGTGATACAATGAATGTTGTATAAACGTGGATCGTTGCATTACCCGTAAATAGTACTGTGTTTTCTTTGTTACATTTTCACCTATTGAATTTCTCTCTGTATAATAGCCAGCTAATATGACCTTGCTTTCACCAACAGTATTTCTCTTGCCTCTCCCAGCCTTAATAGTTTGGTTGAGCACCTCTGTCTGTTAATCAGTGAAGATAAGCACTACTTCCTTTCCTTTTTTCCCTCTATGTTTTTACGTGTATAGAATTTAATATATATGTGTATGTATACACACACACACACACACACACACATATATATATATATTAAATTCAGTAACGATTCCATCACAAATTATTTTATATTTTTGTATTTTTTTAAACTGTAAAAAGAGTACTATTGTTTATGGCATTATTTATTGCTTGTTTATTAAATTTATAATGTTTGAGAATCCATAACAATCGAAAGTGATAAAAGATAAGAAAATAAAATGATGGAGTACGATGTTACTAAAAAAGGAAAGGTATTTTTTTTTAGAAATCAAGTTACAAGAACAACTACTTCTTGAAAGTACTCCAGAAAAAATTGTCGCGTTTCTTTGTTTTTCTTTTTATTTTATGATTAACTAATATTGTTATCGTATTATAAATTCTGTAATATTATTTTAATAATATTATCGATTTTATATATTTATAATAGAAGATTAAATAATATGTAATGTAATGGAATGTAATGTAATGTAATGTGATTTTTATTAAATATGTACACAGTGATAAATACTATCTATACTCGATGACTATCTATCTATATTCTTTGAATGATGATCGTGTTTATGACACATAGATACGATAATATTGTGTTATTATTACCACATGTATAATTGCATTAATGCGATCTAATGAAGTAATTTTATTACATTTTTTATATTCTCATTGTTTCTATTGTAATTATATTTTTTATAGATTTTTTACTTATTGCCGTATATTCGTTTATAATGTGGTTTTTTTTTTGTATATATTTTTTAGGTGGTACTTTAGGAAGATAAAACGAATTGAGGCAGAAAAGAAATTATTATTACCAGAAAATGATCATGGTGCATTTTTGATTAGAGATTCCGAAAGCCGTCACAATGATTATTCTCTTTCAGGTAATATATGTAGCGCTAATTATATTTAAGAGAATTCTTTTAATTTTTAACTTCCGTCAAATTGATGTAATATAAATTATATTTGTAGTACGTGATGGAGATACCGTCAAGCATTACCGCATACGACAATTGGACGAAGGAGGCTTTTTCATTGCTAGGCGGACCACATTTAGAAATCTTCAAGATCTTGTTGAACACTACAGTAAAGATGCCGATGGATTGTGTGTAAATCTCTGTAAACCGTGTGTGCAGGTAAGGAGAAACAAAGTTCAAATTTGGATGAATCATGTGAAAGATTTTATTTTATTTAAATGGAGTTTAGACAGCTTGTTGCATGTCAAAAAAGAGGTGTTTCTCACAGCATTAAAGATTGTACTAAAAGATTTTCTTTATTGGTTAAATGCACCTTCTGTTTGACTAATAAAATGAAAAACATTTAAGAGATTTCTACAAACAGATTTCTATAAGAGAAGTTTGTTATTTTAGATTTTGAATAAAAAGAAAGTACTTTTGTAGAAATTTCTTCATATGGAATGCAAATACAATTTTGTAATTTATTAAAGTGAAAAAGTAAATATTAGAGCATGTTTTATTTTTAAAAATGTGGTTATAATATTGGTAATTTTGTGCTTTTTTAGAATAATTGCAAATGGTGAAGCAAACGATTTTGCTTACAAATTAATGCGTGTGTTGTGTAGATTGATCATATTGTAAATTTTTGGTATACTGTCTAAACTCCAGTTGAATTCGCTTTAAAGCCAGTCTGCTCAATTTGTAACCCAGTTCGAGAGGAGCATTGACAGTACTATATCCAAATGCTCGTATCTCTTAACTGATATTCTACAAAGAACATAAAATATTGTTCAAAGGATAATAAATTTCATGTTATTAGAATGCTGTGGCTGTTTCATACATGGCTTTGCATCATGCATACACTATTATATCAGCAAGACAAAAAATTCCTTATTGCATGCTTTTTACAGTGATACAAGACATCAGTCCTTATTTTATATACATGGTGTTACTGTGTGTGTGATACAGACAAAGCAAACTGTAGAGAATTTCATATCTACAAAAATGTTAAAAAATGCAATTATATAGAATTTAATATTTTCGGAAAGAGGGAAAATTTATTATAGCTCATAGAATTATAGATTTACCAATTAATAAGAATAAATGATATTGTATTTATATGAAGTTAGACACATTGGTCTATCTTTTGAACCTCTCGAACCAGTACCGAGTAGACTGGCTTTATGCATATAGCACAAAAATATTTTAATTTTAAATTGTATTTTATTGTTAAAAGAGTTATCTATTCCTACAGACTATTTAGGGCAATCCAATAAAAAATGCATGTAAAAAATATCAGAATAGAACCTCGATCATCGATAAGCGAATCAATCCAATCTGTTTCTGTTTATTTAATGTTTTACAAGTTCCTGTTTCGTTGTTCCAATAATCGAGGTATCACAATATTAAATACTTCTTCGATTTTAAGCAGAACTATTAGTGATATTAAATCCACAGATTCATTTTTTTTCTTTTTCTCTTTTTTTTTTTTTGATAGCTTATTTTAAACAAAATCACTCTTATGTCTACATAATGTAGTATACATCTCTCAAAGTTATAAAAAATCTACATAATATATTTAATTATGTAATAACACTTTAGATATATTACAGTTATAAGGAAATCGAGGTTTGAGAACAACATAGTTTCATTAAAATGTTTCCACAAAGTTCGATATTTGAATAGAATTGTGTTTGTTTCTCTGTTATTGCTTGCCCTACTTCCTGCTGGATTTTCTTGGTAAATTGAATGTCCCAATATAACATAACATGTCATTTTTTCTTCTTAACGCAATTACTTTGAATCGTCTTCTCTACACGTACAGCACAAGCCTGTCCTGTATGGAATTATGTTCCAAAGGCATTAGATTATAAGCATTCGGCTGGAAACTTAATTCTTTTCATGATTCTTTATGTACTTTATTGTACATCATAGCTTTTTACATAGTTGTTGCACACAAGCACATACAGGGACACACAATGCGCTTAGGCGCTATTTACATGGCACTGTTTCATAAGTTGAGACAATTCATAGAATTACCAGTGATATTTGTGTGCATAAAATATTTACCAAATGCAGGGTATCTCAGTGACATTTTACTCTGTCTGTATACTACACGACTGTCCATTACATTTAATATATTATCACAAAGAATAAGAATATCACTTATGAAAGACTACATCTAATATAAAAGTGTATTATAATTAAAAGATATATTTTTTTATATGTACCTGAGAGACTCTGCATAGTGATTTAAATTCATGAGTTTCTTATAAGACTGGATTTTTAATCCATTGACTCTTATGCACTGTTCCTAAATTATTATAGTTATACATTTCTAAGTACATTTTGTAAGAAAATTTGAATATGTTACAATAGCACAGGTACTGATTACTTCCTAAAAAAAAAAGAAACAAATATATATATATATATATATATATATATATACACATCATAAATAAAAATGTGTGTGCTATGGAAGTGGATTGTATGTATATGTTCCTGATATTATATTTCATATATGTTATATACATTAGCATCACACATATGTGGGAATAACTAGTAAATTATATAATCCTATTAAATCGTACGTCACTTCGCATGTAATTAGATAATTCAGTATTTGCCTTATTTGCTTCATATATAGTAGCAAAGATTTTTTGTTTATTTATATGTTTCTGCATTATCATTATATTATACTTTTTATTAAGGGGACTGACCATTTTTTCTTCATATTTATTCGGAAACATTAATTTTTTATTTTCTTCTTCCTTTAATGAAAATATTTCGATACGAAGTTTGTCCTTATCTTTTTACATATATAAACATATTGTAAGCTTGCAAAAAAAAAATATTTGATGATATTGCTTTGACATTAAAGCAAATGATTAATTAACTTTTATAAATAGCAAAGATCTTCTTGCCAAGCTAAATTAAAATTCACAAATCCAGTTTTGTTACATACATATATAAATACATAAGTAAGCATAAATCCTTTACAAGGTCTATATATAATCGTATCCGATTGGTATTTTTATCGTTCTCGATCTGTGATCATCTTTTTAACAGGATTAAATAGGCTCATTGAAAATTCTCAGGCATGTTTAGTATGGTGCAATTTATATATCTTCCTAAGCATTAAAACGCAATGCGTTCTTCCAATAGATGACCTCAATAGTTAACAATCTATCTCTATCTCCCTTTCTCGTTCTTCTCACGTATATTGTTGAATAATTTACAATATAAAAAATAACAAAATTTTCAAACAAAGTATGTCAGCGAGGAAATAATGAAAATATTATGGGCCGCTGATGAAAGCGTTCCAAGTCATTTGAGATATTAAAAATATTTTGTAACGTGCTATTCTTAACATTAAATTGCATAAAAGAATTATTTTTCAAGAATAAATATACTTACTACTTTTATTTGTTATCTTATAAAAAAATAATTTTGTAATAATCCAAACTAGAAATATCAAAATATTTTAAAACAATAATCATCAAATAATCATTTCGTAATTCATAATCATTGGTTCATATGTAGAATACATCTAGATAAAAAAAAAATAATAATAAAATAAAAAATAAAAAATAAAAAAACTATCTGCAATAGGTTATGGATAATCGATAAATAGCGTGAATAATTAACGAGTACATTCATACTCTTTTATTTTCAATATATTTATTGTCTTTCAAATGAAACACACACACATACACATACATACATATAAATACATACATACATACATATATATATATATATATATATATATATATATATATATAAAATAAATAGGATAATTTTTTAATGGAATATTGGATAGAGAACATACGAAGTACAGTTCGAATACGTCGCAATAGGTGTAAATAAAATTTTATTTGGTCTATTATTCGCGCGGTTGCACAAATAGTGGGGAGTAAAATTGTTTTCAGAGAACGTTTATGTGTGTGTTAATTCTTTCTCGCTATAAAATATATACGAATGCATGCACACTATTAACACCATGTTATCATGTGGCTACTGACGTTGCGGTTTTTACGGGCCATTTAAATTACTCGAAATACGAGTATCCTGTTTACGAAGAGTTTCAATACCTTTGTGCATATATCTATCTATTCGAACCTCATTTGTTTAACAAATTCGATCGATTATTTTATATACATAGACACATACACACACACACACAATGATTCTTATTCGATCGTTTAATATCGAATAATAATCGTAGATTCGATTAGAATTTTACCAACAATTGATCGATATCTTTTGTTATCGATATCATTCGATTATTTATGAAATTCTTACGATATATTTTTTAAATATTTATTTATATTAATAATTTATATATATATACATATATATATTTATTTATTAACAATTATAAAGATGCTTATTGATATTCATTCCTGCATACAACGTTGGCTCCTCGTAACTTCCATGTAAGTAATCTAATTTGTTTAAGGATGATGAAAAATTTTAATATATTATTCTGAGAGATATTATCCTAATTTTGATCGATATAGTAATATGATCTTTCATCTATATATATATATATATATATATATATATATATATATATATATATATATTCATCGTTATTGGATGTGAAACAATATATGATTTGTTAATTATTTCGATATAAAAAGTATATATATATATACATACATACATACATACATACATACATATATACATACATATAAAAAAAAATGAATGAGAACGATAAGGCACACAAATAATATAGGTGATTTTGCTTTAAGATTTTTTGCTACTAATACAATCTATTTCTGCTTCTCTTTGTTGCTTTCTATATCCGCGTTTTTTGTTGCTGCATTGTGTGAACTTTTTCGATCGTTCTACACTTTTAATTTAGCCCGACATTATCACGTTACGTAATTCGATCAAATCGTTGTTTTGTAATAGTATTAGGTATACTACAAGGCCTCTTTATAATTTTCTAGTATGACGTTGTGCTTTTTTTTTCCAGTTTAAACATTCAGGAAGATGCTTCTAACATATAATATATTCTTGCTGTTTCCTTAAATTCACAAGATTTTTTCTAATCTGCAAAACATAAACACACACACACATATATATAATTAGGTAGTCCCCTTAAAATCATTAGCAAGTTTTTATTCCATGCAATAGATTTTGCATTTAACGCGTAGTTGTGTATAGCTTGAGCCACGTTATTAAAGATCTTTTATGTAGGTTTTTATGGGATACATATTGCTTACAAAATACATATCGAATACTCTGAGTTTTTTCTTTTTTTTTCTTTTTTAAAACTGTCAGAGTATTATACTCTTTCTAACACAAACAGTTTTTATTCTGTCGGTGGAGAACTATCGAAGATTATTCATAGAGCTTTGGTATTGATACAAAGAGGATGCATTTTTGTTTAGAAAGGCTTTAGAATATGTTAGCCATTGACTGGCCCGTATCTGGTGTGTTTATAGGTTGAGAAACCTGTAACGGAAGGCCTTAGTCATCGTACACGAGACCAATGGGAGATAGATCGTTCATCCCTTAAGTTTTTGCGGAAACTGGGACAGGGTCAGTTTGGAGAAGTATGGGAAGGACAATGGAATAACACGACACCAGTAGCTATCAAAACTCTTAAACCAGGCACCATGGATCCGAAAGACTTTTTGGCAGAAGCACAAATTATGAAGAAACTTAGACATGCAAAATTAATTCAGCTCTATGCCGTGTGTACAATGGAAGAACCAATTTATATTATCACCGAATTGATGAGGCATGGCAGTTTATTAGAATACTTGCAAGGTAATCTCTTGAATATAGATACATTTATATATATATATATTGTTTTTATTGTTTCATTATATATATATTTTTTCTATTATGCAATGGATTAATTGATGATAAGCTTATTTTCTTCATAGGAGTAAGAGGAAGAGCTTTGAAATTACAGCAATTAATTGATATGGCTGCACAAATAGCCACTGGTATGGCGTATCTAGAATCACAGAATTATATTCATAGAGATTTGGCTGCGCGAAATGTTTTAGTAGCGGATGGTAATGTCGTTAAGATAGCAGATTTCGGTTTAGCTCGACTGATCAAAGAGGACGAATACGAAGCTCGTATAGGGGCACGATTTCCAATTAAATGGACTGCTCCCGAAGCTGCTAATTACAGTAAATTCAGTATTAAGTCTGATGTATGGTCATTTGGTATCCTTCTTACTGAACTCGTTACTTTTGGAAGAATACCATATCCAGGTACTGCGATATACTTATATCGCTATAATATTTAAACGTTTATTCGTAGAACACGTTGGATAATAATTATTATTTTCCATAGGTATGACGAATGCAGAAGTATTAAACCAGGTAGAACATGGATATAGAATGCCTTGTCCACCTGGATGTCCAACGGCACTATACGATATTATGTTAGAATGTTGGAACAAAGATCCTATGAAGAGGCCGACGTTCGAAACTCTTCAATGGAAACTGGAAGATTTCTTCACAATGGAGGGATCGGAATATAAGGAAGCATCTGCGTATTGAGAAACCGAAGAAGACATTTATAATTTTCAGTTGGCTTCGCACGATCGTCGTATCATTCGTACAATGAACGATATCTCGTGCTTCAATAGTACTTTATCGTCGATAGACGAAAAGTCCAGAGTTATGATGAGCATTCATTCGAGATATGAATGCTTGTGATATTTGAGAATATAGTACACTTTATAATAGAATATTAGGGGTCTTTTTATGTTTTGTTTTGTTTTTTTGTTTCTTTTTTTTTATATACACACACATTAAAGATAAATGGTATCATTTATTTTGCTAGTAGTACAATTAATTATTTCTTTTTCATTTACGTATTCAGGCTGCCATAAAATGATATAACGAGTTTGTCAATTCGCCAATTCGTAATTTTACAAGGACATTGGCACTTTGATAATTTTTAGAAACAGAAATACATGTTACGTATTATATATATATAAATATATATATATATATATATATTATTTTAGATATTAACATTAAGAAAACGCGTATAAGTGTAGATATTAACTGCCTTTGACACGACCATGTGTAGCGATCAACGATTATTATTATTATTATTATTATTATTATTATTATTATTATTATTAATAATATTATTATTAATATTATTATTATTTTATTATTATATATTACATCATCGTGTCGTCATCGTCATCATCGTCATAAAAAAGAAATTAATTACGTGGGAAGATACATTTAAAATAGGTGATGTTTTTTCCGTAAAAGTATTGTGAAAAGACAAATCTCTGTCAAATGTTTTGGCAGTTTTTACTCGATAAACGAATGAACTTTTCATCCAATTTTTGACGAAAGGATGGCCTATGAAAGAATTATTAAAGTACTATTGAAGCACGAGGTACCGTTCAAATATAATTGGTACGAACGTTGTGTATCATTCATATGACGAATGACGCCTCGTGCTTCTAATTGCAAATTTCATATATGACGGACCATAGTCCATTAAAGATCATTCCTTCTTCTTCTTTTACTTTCTTTCTTCTTCTGCTTCTTCTTTCTTATACTATAACGAATTAGATTAATTCTTCTACTCACAGATTTTAATTTGAGTGAAATGTATATAAAGAGAATTTTATTATTATGGATTTTGAAAATTCAGAACGGTTGCAACTGGTCCGTCCAAAACAGCTGACGATAACCTAACGAAAAGTTCTTTTTATGTCTACATTAATTGGTGTGTATTCACTTTTTGTCATAATTCGTATATATCAAACGTAAAAAACATAATACACACATACACACACACACACACACACACATACGAAGTATTTTAAGACAATGCAAATAATCTTAAAGAAAGATAAAAGAAACAATAACAATAACAACAATTACAACAACAATAACAACTACAACAAAACCTGTTTTTAAGTGTTCAAAATAAAAAAAAAAAGAATTAACAAGTTAGTCGTCTTCTAAGATCGACCATATGAAAGTTTACAAGAATTTACCTTGAATGTCAATAAGCTAGAATTATGTATACTGTTGATGCATGAACAATAATTATTGGTGGGTGTACCTTTTGCGAAAGGTGAAGGGTAAACCACATAGATTTCCAAGATAATTAGAGCGTTAACGTTCGTTTACAAACTCTTCTCATTTGCATATTCGTGCTGACGCAGCTATAGATATTTAATCGTTCGTTATATTCAACAACATTCTGAAGTATTTTTCATTTTTATATATACACACATTTTTATATATATTGTACTTTTACGGTTTTATTAGTCGTTTTACTACAATTTTCACATAAGATCTCTCTACTTTAACATTTTGTCTTCCTTCATTATACATTTCTTCATTTCCTCGCTGTTATTTGCGCGCAGAAAACATGCGTGCTCTACCCGAACGAGTTGTAATAATAATAATAAACATTTCCAACGAGATGAACGATCGTCTCGTTGTGGATAATGTAAAACTATGGGATAATTATATTTAAGGGCTTCATGTGTAAACGCGTTGGCGGGAAGTTATAGAATCGACGAGACTCATTGAATGCCTCTAGAGTATATAAATTAAATACCGATGCTTTGTGTATGCTTTATACTACTTATTTCCTTCGTTTAAAGAAATAGTCTTAAATTTATATACATATATAATGATGCCTTTATAATATTTTAATTATTTAGTAATCTCCTTAGAGAGAGAGAAAAGAATTTATATAAGTAAGATTATGTGTGTAATATGTTCTTATAGTATTTGTACTATTATTATTATTATTATTATTATTATTATTTTTATTTTTATTTTTATTTTTATTTTGTTACGTACGATGGAAAAAGAAAACAATTGAATATCGTTTAAATTATTACATCTATCTATAAATATATATATATATATTTTTCTTTTATTTTTTCCTATCTTTTTCTTTTGTTTGTTTTTTCTTCTTTCTCTGCAAAGAATCATCTCAAACTTGTAATCTAATATATGACATCTATATATAGCACTATAACAAAAATATGTATTATGTTTTTACCGTTCTCTCTCTCATCCCAACAATACATACGTACGTACATAGATAAAAATCGATTCAAGTTTATCAATTTTATTGGTATTTACAAGAAAAATTATTAATTATCGTTTTATCGATTTTTATAACAATTTTTAAAGAGTGTTTATACGAATATCGTTTGAAATATGTATCCATGAGTAGTAGTGTCACGTGACCATTGCGTAATAAGCGAGTAGCCAATCAGGTAACGGTCGCCATGACACTTTCCTTATTTTTCTAGCGTCAGCAGCGTCGGTCGGTTTAAATTCAATGAAGGAGCAGCTAATTAATATTTTTTAATATTATAATAGTTAATTTTGCACATTTTTCATTTAAATTATGCGATGGTCACGTAAGTAATAATAGACATTTTAATAAATAATAATAAAATCCTTTTGCATGATATTAATACTTTTTCATAATCGAATCGATCGTGATTCATAATTACATTCATACTGTGCGTGTAAATCATTTCGCGCACTAATATTTGTTTTGAACGATGTATGAGTATTACCGATGTATACGTAATCGTCTTTACGAAAAAGAAACGGAAATCAGTTTATTACGCTCGTAAATGCAAACAGTGGTTCGAGCTACAATTATCATTCCAGCATGTAATACTCGTTAACGGATTAATGGAGTAAACGCGAAGACATTGGAATAATATTTCTTTTCTATAATTTATTTCAATTATATGGGTCTCCATAAGCAGCAACCTCCACGTGGTGAGACCTGGGCACTCGGTATTGCTTACGTAAAATGATATCTGTAATATTATCTGTATAATTGTATAACGTAAGCACTAGCGAGCTAATGGCTGCATTTAGATTCTTGTTTTTCTTTTTTCTTTCTTTTGAATGATTCAAACTTCTAAAAATGTAACGAGAAAATTTGTAATATACTTCATCGTTATTATTTAATCATTATTAATATTATTATCAACGTTTTAGTGCAGATCCAGCATCGATAAGGTAGAAAACTACTATCGGAAGAGGGCTCTAGTGAATCGAACGGATTCGCCCTTCAAGAGAGCCATCTTATTTGTCATCGTAACTCGTCTGATTTTCTCAGGAAGTCTCGTTGAAATAATTTTAATTTTTCTTTTTCAAAACATTTATTAGAAAATTTAATATGATAATAATGATATATACATGTCGGTGAGATCGAACGATGAAAATTAGAAAAAGGATATAAAAAATGTAACCTATTACGGTTAATAACATTATTTGGTTAGAAGTTTTCTTTCAGGTGAAATCACGACACTAGAGAACAAAAGAAGAAGAAGAAAAGAAGAAGAGGAGGAAAAAGAAGAAGAAAAAAGAAAAAGTAAAAGAAAAAAAAAAAGAAAGATCATCGTCCGATGAAGAAGAAAAGTAAGTATGGAGGACGTCCTCCTCAAGGTTACAGGGTAAAATCGCATCGAGGCGTGGTTGAGTCGCTAGAAATGTCACTAGGCCGTGAAGTCACCATACGTTTAGCTATCATGCTGCCCGTTCGCAGGAGCAGGTGCTTTTCTCTACAGGTGTTCAGTCGATCGTAGACGCGCGCAGTGTTGTGCGTTGCGCTCTTCCTCTTGGAAGCAAAAATTTGGTGCTTACGTTAATTTCGTTAGTCCGTTCGTTTAGTTAGAGGCAGCTCGTCGCAAGTTTACCCTCTTTGTGATATTGAAATTTGTTTTTTAACTAACAACTTAGAGAGAGGCAGAGAGAGAGAGAGAGAGAGAGAGAGAGAGAGAGAAAGAAAGAGGAATAGAGAGAAAGAGAGAGAGAGAGAGAGGGAGAGAGAGAGAGAGAGTAAAGAACTATCTCCTATAGATGAATATAATAGATAGATAGATAGATATATAGATAGATAGAAAGAGAAGGTATATAGGAACGTAGCAGGAGGTAAAACGCTGCGCACAGTAGCGTCGAAATCGAAATAACGCGATAATGAGGCGATCGAGGCGCGACGACGTGGCCGATTTGGTCTATCGAGAAAGTTGCGATCGTCGATGGTGAATCTTAGCTCCTCCTTCGTCGAGAGGAGGACGAATTTACGTAACGAAGCGAACGGAAGAGGAGAGTTCAAAGAAGAGGAGGGCACCATGTATCGTGGCTGGATATTATGCTAATCGCGTTACGGTCAGAATGCGGGAGGAAGAACTCGAGTTATCGCTCAAGGTAAACGAAACAAATATAATTTTTTACTTTGCAATTTTTTTACAATACCTACATACGTATGTATATCTCGTTTTATATTACTTCGTTAATTTACGTATTAAGGTGTGTACGTCTATGTATGTGTCTATCTGTCTGTCCATCTGTAATTACGTTTATAAAACAGGAAAGAGAGGTGGATGGCATCTAAACAGGCCGGGAAAGCGTGTGTTCACCTTAAAGAAAAACGAACGCGTCTCAAAATTGTCTCCTTTCGTTTCATACCGGTTGCATGTGTTCATCCGGCTAAGACGTTCAACGTGGTAATCATAAGAGCGTGTCTATTTCAATTTACCGAGTATTAGCATAAGATTATTCTCATTATTCTTTCTTTTCTTTTCTTTTTCTCTTCATTTTTCTTTCTTCTCTCCCCTTTTTTTCTTCCCTTCAAATATATTCATTTTATCGGGAATGATGATATAAGATAATTTTGAAATAGTCATAAAGTTTAATTATTATATGTTATATCGTAGAATCGGCTCGAGAATTCTAACGTGTCTCTATCGTGAAATAATGCTTTGATAAGTCGTTGAACGTGCTGGCGATCGTAGAACCGTGACTTGAAAAAACTCGTTGACTTCGTTTCTCCAAGAATCTCCTTCTTTTTCATTTCTTCTTCTTCTTCTTTTTCTTCTTCTTTTTTTTTTATCCACAACGATATCCTTTAGGTTCGCGCGGAAATATGTGCGGTCTCTAATCGAAAGGGACGACGACGACAACGACGACGACGACAACGACAAGGTACAGTGGAGTTTCAAGGGCAAGGTTTCGAACGTGCGAGGGATAGTTAATGAGCGAGACTCGTAAGCCAGAGTTTTTCTTATCGGCACGCTCTGGCTAACGTGTTTCGAGTATTTCTTTGAAACAGATAATATCAAGAATATTTTATTTCTTTAAATATGTAATTCTTTCTTTCTCTTCTTTTTTCTTTCCTTCTTTCTTTCTTTCTTTCTTTCTTTCTTTATTTATTTTTTTCATTCGATTTGTGTCAAATTCAATGCCCGTCAAATTTTTTATACGTTCGAATGATGAAACGAATTTGAATTTATTCGAACGACACGATCTTATTCGTGAGAATTTTCATTCTTAAAAAAGCGAAACAAATAAATTTATCCCCTTTGAATTTGAATTCTTATCCGGACGAAAGAATTTATTCGTGTTATTTCGTAATTACAAATTAATACAGCCAGTAAGAGAAAAATATTTTCATTCATATATATATATATATATTCTTTTTTATTTACAAAAAAAAATAGAAGAAAAAGAAGAAAAATCTTTTCTTTTTTCTTCTTCCTTTCATCGTCTTCGCACGAATTATTATACTCGAAAGTAATACTCGCGGTGACACACTATTGATTTATAATACCGCTATGAAAAGTAGTCATCGATAAGTGGTAGAAAGTTGTCCACTGTATAAAATCGAAACGTACTTAAACGGATCGTAAAGAAGTGAACAAATTTTTTACTCGTGTCGAATGATCGTTCCTTGAGAACTAACAGGTATCTACTTTGAAGTTATTGCACATACCTACATCGAGTTTACAAAGTGGAATACTAAAAGGATCGATTTCTTTCGATTTCTCGAAATCACTCGATCTCTCGAGAATTAAAGAAACGAGATGCTGCCTTTTATTTTTCACTCCTTGCTAGGTACCTACTTTGAAGTATATTTTACATCGAGTTTACAAGGTGGGAAAACTAAAAGGATCGATTTCTTTCGATTTCTCGATATCACTCGATCTCTCGATCTCTCGAGAATTAGAGAAACGAGAAGGTGCCTTTTATTTTTCACTATTTGCCAATTATAATCTCGTTTCGTTCTAACTTGCTTTCTCGTTCATTAGAACAGCTGGCTTATTCTAACGCATTTTTTAAAGTTCTATTTTTCTTGTCTAATTCAAGATTATATGTTTTTAATAATAACGTATATTTTTAAATAAGTTTTCTTTTCACGAAAAGTTTCAAATCTTCGATGTAGTCTAACAAGCGTATCCACGAAATCGTTCGTTCGTTCATTCACGGAATTCCATTCGAGATCAAAGTGCGTATGCGTGTGCGTGTATATGTGTGTAAATGAGTGTGAGTATGAAAGTGTCCTATGAGATGAACCGTTAGACTCAGGTCTTTTGATCGCGTTAACGATGCTATTCCGATCGTCTAACGATCATGTTTCTTCATTCTTTTTTATTTTTTATTATTTCTGAATTTCCTTTCTTTCTTTTCTTTCGATTGCTTCTATTCCTTTTTAAAACTTCCTTTTTTTATTTCCTTTCAAATTGATAGCTCGTTAGTTAAGCTAACTAAATTGTGTGTAATTAAGAACTTGAACGAGCGATAAGATTGTAAGCGGTGGCCTTTAGGTTCGCTTTTAATTAGGTTCTTTCGTTTCTCGAGGGAATCGATCGAGATTTCAAATGGGGTGAACGCCCTCGTTTCTGGTGGTTAGAACGACGTTAGGATGATTCATTGTCCCTTTATAACACATAAGTATACGCGTGTGTGTGTGTGTGTGTCTATGTCTGTAAAATATCGATAGAAGAATGACCAAGTAAATTTTCCACTCGGCGTTAAATCGTGCTCCATCATTTCTTTCTCCAACAATTAAACGTTTCCGCAGGTGGTGATAGTTGGTAATGGCGCTGTGGGAAAATCTTCAATGATTCAGAGGTTCTGCAAGGGTACTTACACGAGGGATTATAAGAAGACTATTGGCGTTGATTTTCTCGAGCGAGAAATAGAGTAAGACATTTATATATTTCTTCTTCTTCTTCTTCTTCTTCTTCTTCATTCTCCTTCTTCTTTTTCTTTTTCTTTTTAATCTTCTTTTTTTTTTAAGTTCATTGTACTTGAGCGTGTTTACAAACAAAAATTTTGTCTTTCTTTTTTTTTTCTTTGCCATAAACATTAGATAAACGTTAGAATATATTTTTATAATTATATCGATGACCGATGGTTACGGAAAATTATTAAAATTAATTTCTTGGTCTTATTTTTGATTTTTTTTCGAAATAAACATTATCACGATCGTTAGAACGTATATTTAGAGTTATCCATTGATAAGTGTGATTACGAAAAAGATCTTGTTTCTATTTTATATTATTACTTTTCGTTTTCAAAACCAACATCTTTACGATCGTTAGAATACATTTTTGTGATCGTAACGATTCGGTCCACGATATTAATCATTTTCTTTCTTTCTTTTTTTTTTTTTTTTTATTATTAAGCTGACAAAATCTGTCGTTCTCTTTTATTCGCAGGGTAGATGGCGAAGACGTGAGATTGATGCTATGGGACACAGCGGGTCAGGAAGAGTTCGACGCCATAACGGCGGCTTATTATCGCGGTGCACATGCTTGCGTACTTGCTTATTCTGCTACCGATAGAAATTCTTTCGATGCTATTCCTTCGTGGAAATTAAAGGTACGTAAGTACGTAATGTGATCGAAGCGCGAGAAAGATTAAAAAGAAAAAAAAAGAAATAAAATACAAAATTAAAATAAGAAAAAGAAAAAAGAGGCGTGTCTTCCTTCTCTTTTCTTTTCTTTCTTTTTTATTTTTTAAATCGTAAAAATCATGCATACGGACGTATACATATGAATAGTTATAAAAGTTAGGGCGTTGAAAGAAAAGAAGTATCACGTATGTACATTACATACGAAGAGTACGATTATGTGCGAGTATGTATCTCAAAGAGAAGGATGTAGATAATCGCGTTCGTTCACGAGAACGAAGCTCGCGTTAGCTTGGACGCTTAATGCGAATCGACGAGACAGATACGCGTGTTCTCCATCCTTTCTATCTCCTTTCTCGGGGACGGATTGTGGTAGAGGAGGATACGCGTAACCGTTATCGTTTCAGTAACGAAGCCTTTGCTTCGTTTTACACCGAATTATCCGACGTTGTATGCCCCGTAGGCACTGCACCATAATACACACGAGCAACATTTTTTCTTCTTCTTCTTCTTCTTCTTCTTCTTTTTATCTTTTTTTTCTTTTTCTTTTTTTTTTTATCATACACCGTTATAACGAGGACGAGGTATCCAAGCTGAGTCATTTATTAGGCTGTTAATAATAAAAAAAAAAAAGAAGAAGAAGAACAAGAAGAAAGAAAAAGAGAAAAAAATAATTTGGGGATAGCTATAAAGTTGTGTACTTAAATCGAATTGTATATATTTCATATCTTCCTAATAATTTTCTTTCTTTGCTTATCTTTTTATCTATTATTTTTTTTCCCTTTTTCTTTTCTCTCTTTTTTTTTCTCCTTTTATTCAGGTAGAAAATGAATGCGGCGAAATACCGACGGTACTCGTACAGAACAAAATGGATTTGGTCGATCAATGCGTCATTGGTTTGTAAGTGAAAGAAAGATCCAAATTTATATTTATTTTCCTTTTATTTTTCTTCCGTTTCTTCTTTTTTCCACCCCTGTTATTTGAGATGCATTTGTTCTTTCGAATAACAATATTGCGTTTTGCTTATCTCGATATGTAAAATTTGTCCTTGGTCCATCTGCTTTGTTTCTTTTCTTTTTTCGTTTTTTCTATTTGAAATACAATAGTGTATATATATATATATATAT
>NC_066590.1:1625000-1675000 GCF_905475345.1 Vespula vulgaris
ACCCAGAACAATGAATACGTAAATCGAGATTTATGATATAAGATTTCGAAACATAAAACATATACGACGTTGTAAAATCCATATGTCTCATAAAGAATAAGTTTTGTTGAATTATTACGATTTAATTTTTCATAATATTTTAACGTTATAAGAAAATGCGAATAAAAATGATATAGAAGGAAGAAGAAGAGAAAGAAGAAAAAATAAGAAAACAAGGGAAAAAAGAAATAGAAAAAGAAAAAGAAAAAAAAAAAAGAACTGAAGAAACGAATGATATAATTCTATGTGGGATTTAGCCCATAAAAGCACATCCATGGAATGCACCGTTTCGTTTAGTTACGGGTATTAGTCTAAGCACGTTTTATTTGTTCCGTTCTAAAGCGTATTTCTCTTACAAAAGTACATGTGTGTATATAACATTAACAGATATAGATATATTTATATATGTATATTTATATATGCGTGTATGTGTGTATATATATATATATAGATATATATACATAACAGTACGTTAAGATATAATTACATAATCTTAAGATAGGAAGAAGAAACGAGTGAATGGAACGAAGAGTGTATACGGTGTCAATTAAAGACGAATTAATTGCTATCGCGTTCAGAATATCATACGTAATGATATTCGTTTATTATTTGTAAAATAAGTTGTTACGCGGAAAGCTGATGATTCTAATGAATTTACATATAGTAAGTCACCGTAAACGATTTCAGTCGACTTTGAATTTTAAATGACAAAAATTATATATTTTCTTGATGATTGTTGACAATTATTGATATTCAGAAAAAAAGAGAAAGAAGCAGAGAGAGAGAGAAAGAGAGTTAGATAACTTCGATGAAGGTATGATTATAGAGATGTTACGATAATAACTATTGCTCTCTTGGTAAAAATAAAAGTTTCTCTATGTCGATAGAGATAATAATCGGTTAAGGAAGTACAACGACATCGACAATGTTTATTTGTAGAAAATAGGTAACGATTGTGCAATGAGAGTAATAGAAAATACTATTAAATTCTTCTTGGAGGTTTCAATGGTTGGAGAAGATATCGAGAAAGTTTAGATATATCTATGTACTTTCTTTATTTCATTAGTTTTTATAACATAATAATCCGGATTTTTACTTTCTTTCTTTTTTATTTTTTTTATTTTTCTTTTTTTTTTTATAGGATCTTATCGTTTAATGCTTCAGGTACTTGACTTTTTTTTCTTTTTGCAATTCGATACACACGTTGATTCAATATAAAAAATTGTCACTCGTAAATATTTCGAAGGAAGTTTCTTTTTAAAGTTGATGATTGATTGTTCGAGTCTTTCTGTTTCGTCCGATTTCAATTTGCAATTGCTTTAATTTTTTTTTCCTTTTTTTTTTTAGATCACAAATAAATCATCGCGTGATTCTTTCCGTGAGAATTTTTATAACTTTCTCTTGCGTTATTCACGTAATTCATCGAGGAGAAAGAAAAAAAGAGAGATAAGAAAGAAAGAAAGGAAGGAAGAAGGAAAGAAAGAAATAAATAAATAAAGAGAGAAAGAAAGAAAAAAAGAAAGAAAGGAAGAAAGAAAGCATGTTGTCTAATGAGTATAATAAATTCAGTATAATACAGTACGATTACTGTTACGCATTAAACACCGACGATTAGAATCTTTACGAATCATTCGTCGGAAAAAAATAATCATTTCCGATAAAGAATTAAAACGTATGATTAATATGCCATTTCAACCATTTTTACGATTAATTTGAAGAAAGTCACGATTAATGTTATCATTTTCATTCGTCGTTGATATAAAAGATATGTAAATTCTTTTTTCAAGAATTTCGTTGATGCTATATATAGAAAGCACATATTTCTTTTTTCTTTTCTTTTTTTAGAACTCGTATATAAATATATATATATATATATATATATATATATATATATATATATAGATAGATAAATAGATAGCAAATATTTTTTTTTTATAGCGACTGAACATAATTCATGAGGAAGGAACGAGATATTGATGTCGGAATCGATAAGTCATATATTTAAAATGTGATAAGAGATATCATCGACGGTCATCAAATATATGTTGATACATACATATATATATATATATATATATATATATATATATATATATATATATTTACATACATACACCTACATATATGCATATATAAATGTAATTAATCTCTATATACATAATAATATTACCGGTTTTCTTTGTTGTCCTCGTTCGATGCCACGAGTTCATTATTGATTTATTCGATTTGTTGGTGTTAAATGATAGGAACATTATCTTTTAAATTCATACGAGAAAGCTCAATATATACATACGCATATATAAGATGGGTCAAAAACTGTTGAATAAAGTCAGTAGTTTTTAGGTTTGTAGTTTTACGGTCTGAAAGAAAAATGTAAGAAAAGAGAAAAAAGATTGTCAAAAGATTGATAAAAAGTCTTGAAAGAGATTATTTTCAAAATTGTTTGAGAACATAGGTGTACCTATGAAACATGTATGTAAGTATATACATTTTTACGAAAGGCTTATTTCTCAGGAAAGTAGTTTATGTTTTTTTTTTTTTTTAAAGGAATAGATTAGTTAGTAGAGCGATTAGAAATATCGAAATATTTATTTCTATGCTTTCTAAGGAATTTGTGAGATAGTCTCGCATGCAAATTATCGGCTCAGCGAACACTCGTAAGGACTTTCGATGAATCCATATAATTGCGATACGGTTTTCTCTCGGTGGCAGACTTGATATATATCTATGTACGTATACCTTTTTATTTATTTATCTATAGTAATATTTCGTAGCTTGGAAAAGGCAATGGACAAAGGTAGAAAGAAAGCGAATTATTCGATTTTGTTCCCGTTCTATTCGGTCGATCGTGTAACGATCGTGACGAATTTCGAATAAAAGGATGCTTTCACCAATTCGTTCGATCATTTTCTTGCGATATAATCTGGAAACGGTCTATAACAACGCAACTTCCGTTCTTCTTTTCCGTTGTTATTTTAATTTCTTCCATTTTGTTTTTAAATTCCTCTTCGTTAGAGATTTTCGAGCTGTTGAAAAGTATTTTTTGTTCTTTTCTTTTTCCGTTATATATTTTTTCTTGTTTCTAGCAGCTGGTGCACTTATCGTTATCCCCAATGGTACACAGTAAACGTCCTATAAATAACTTTAGTAGATAAACGATATTTGTTTTGCGGATAGGAATATCTTTATTAGTCGATACTACTATTTTTAACTATTTCTTGCTTTATGTCGGAAATAATAATAAAGAGAAAAAAAGAACAAAATAATAATAGTAGAAAATAATAGTAATAATAAATAGTCAAATAATAATAATAATTAAAAACAATGGACAGAAATAGTTAGATAGATAGATAGATAAATAGATAGATAGATAGATAGAGAAAGAGAGAGAACAAATATTTTTTATATTTTTTTATTTTTTTTTTTTTTATTTACATATAAGTAATACATTTTGTAATTATTCGTTAATAATCTTATGTGCCTTTTTGTTCCCATAATAATTTACCAAAGGAGTGTTTAAAATCTACGTATCAGGTTGCCCTTCTTCTCACGGATTTAATCGTTCATTCTCACACGGCTTTATTCTCGGACGTACTTACTTACTTCTTGTTTTAGAGAACCGGTAGCGAGTATGTAAGTAAGTACATACAGCTTGTGTGGGAATTCTCGAGGACGTACGAGCTCTCTTCGTCTTTGCATAGACAAGTCTCTATTTCTTTTCTAAATACGCAGTTACATAAACACATACGTAGTTATATAGATACATAGATATGTTTCTATAGTACGACGTTAACTAATAAGGAAGAAATATTAAAATTAATACGATTATCGCGAAATATAGAAAATAAAATAATTTCGATCATTTAAATAGATGAATCTTCGATTCATCATTATTATTAAATATTTATATATATTATTAATTGTACATACGCATGTATATATATATATATATATATATATATATATATATATATGTATGCACTGTCGATGATCACTTAAGTATAATTAAAACGATCGATGATTGAGCATTATGAAGGTATTCGAAAGGTGTTCTCCTGACGACTTTCCGACCGGTTATACGAGTTCTTTTGTTTCAATAAAAAAATTCTCTCTCTCTCTCTTTCTCTCTTTATCTGGACGTGTGTATATATATATATATATATATATATATATATATATATATATATATATAGGGATCAAGTTGTGTTAGCCCCCGATTATACTTTTGTACGACTTTCATGGCCTTTTCATAAGTCATAACTTGTCAAAAGTAATTTGTTGTGAATTTTTACTCTTCATTTTTTTTTTTAGTTTCTCCGTTTGACAATTATCATCCTCGATCAGAATCATCATCATAACTTTGATTTCAGATAAACATTAATAGAGAAAGAAAGATAGAAAGGGAGAGAGAGAAATTGATTCGATTGTAAGAGCATAAATGATTAATAGCTAGATCAATTAAGGTTATCGCGATATATTTTGATCGGATCTTAATGCGCGATTCGATTTCTTCTTCTCGTTTCTCATCCGATCGATCTTCTTTCGTCGATCTTATTTTCTTTATTCGATCAGAAACAATCTATCTATGATCTTGCGATAGGTTTGCTGCTGCCGCTGCTATTGTTGTTGGTGTTGATGTTGCTCTTACTTGCATATGTATGCATCTATTATATATTGTATCTATCTATGTATGTATATACGTATGTAGTATATATCTAACGCTTTTCCCGATTGTCGAGCGCGTTTAATAGAGCGATACTTCGTGGTTCGTTTGAAGATTTCGATCGTTAAAAGTAACTACTCTCGTAAGCCTCGTGTTCTATCCGTTTACGAAACTCCTCTGTCAAGTGATGGCTCGTTGAACCGATACGAAACGAAGAACGGCGACCTGATTAATTTAAATGAAAGTGCTCCGCGTTCGTAATTCGTAAGTCCCTTCGATAGAAAACAGTTCGATCGTTTCACTCTTTTCTCTCTCTCTCTCTTTTTCTCTTTCTTTTTTTCTCTTTTTCTTTCTTTTTTTTCCTCTTTACTTTCATCATTATTATACTAATGAGATTAATGTCCTTTTCACTTTTTCTATTCGATTGTATGCAGCTCGAGGATATACGTAAAGTGCCGTTGGGTTATCGCGAAGATCACTGACGGATTTAACTTTCAAAAGGCCCGAGACGTTGAAAATTTGTTGGTATATAATTCCCATTAAAATAAATCAATTATGCATAATACATATATCTACATTTTCTCGTTTCAACTGTTCATGCAAATCGCGATAACGAAATGAGGAATTAAAATAAAACATAAATTCGATTATATATATAGTTGTACATATTCATATACATATATATATATATATACATATTATATACATAAATATATGTATTATATGTACACACATACATATATGTATATATACAATTATATACTTTAGGTTTTATTACATATATATATATTTATTATACACACACACATATATATAATGTTAAATTAAATTTATTTTTATTGTAACGTATAATATAAATTATGTTTTATCGCTGGGGGCCCATTATCAAGTGTGTTAATCCATTATTGACAATTATATCAAGATATGCAAAGTTCATCGAGAATTTTTAATTCGTGGAAAATTTTTTCAATTGATCTCAATCACGAGAGACAGTATATCTCCAAGAGAGTTAGTACCGAAAAAAATAAAGAAGATAAAAAAACATCGTCAATATTTTTAAACTCGTTTACGCATTTTGTAGGCTCGTTAAAAGTAATTAATATAAAAACGAGTTTTTCGCGATAATACTACATCTGTAAACGAAAAAACATTGACGTTATTTATTTGATTTGTACGAACTATTTTTTTTTTCTCGAAACTTATACGGAAGCATTATAATTTAATTTTTCTTGACGAATATTTTTTTCTTACTTATTGAATTTCTTTTGTAACACGCGATAGAGTTTTCAAGACGAATCCAACCATGCGACCAAGTCCGAATATTAAAAGATCGCAGATAAGTAAGTGCCATTTTTAATTGCATGTCAGAATAGTCGTCCTTATTATGCAGCGAACGTTCAACGTTGGCTGATTATAGTTAGCTTTAACGAGTAAACGTAGCTTTTCAAGACGTATCCAACGTTCTGAATGAGGTCGAATATTAAAAAATTTGCAGATAAGTAAATGCCATTTTTAATTGCACTGCACAATATAATCAGTATGCAGCGAGTGTCCAACGTTGGCTGATTATAGTCACTTTTAGTAAGTAAACGTACCTTTTCAAGACGTATCCAACGTTACGAGTAAATCTGAATATTAAAAAATCGTAAATAAGTACTGGCATTTTTAATTGCATGCCAATATAGTCAGTCATCTTTATAGTGTGTAGCAAGCGTTGCTTGATTATGGTAACCTTTAGTAAAAAGTAACGTCTGGTTGTACGTCATTTCTATTTTTTTTCTTTTTCTCTTTTTTTTATTATTTATGAAAGATCATAAATTCGGTATGAAGTATCGATCTGATCATTTTATCTACGGCATATCGGCAAATATTTGTAAGTAGTTCGAAAGTGTCATGGAAACGTACTTACTTATTTACATCGATATTGATAGATATTTTACTTAGATAGATAGATAGATAGATAGATAGATAGACAGATAGATTACTTATATCAAATTATATAATCAATACGAGGTAATCTGTTATTTCAAATAGGATCGAGATCTATATATTTTAAAGAATTTTAATAAATCCAATATGTTGTCTATCTATCTCCAGATTCGATCGATATCTATATTCTTCCAACGATTTTCTGTTATCTTATTTAATTAAATGAAAATCTAAGGATCTATTCCAATAAATGAATAATTTCTTACTAAACGTAGTATTTATTTAGCGGATGTTCATTCGAAGTAATACGTGCGTTAATGTATCTAATAACGCGAGGAAAATCGTCTTTCCGATTTACATTAGTCGAGGACGATGAGTCAATGACATTTCATTTTGTATTGCTCGGTAATGTTCGCTTTTTGCTGATTCCATCTTGAATCGTTCATTACAACGGGAAATCGAAGTTAACTATAACTTATGCACATAATTTTTGTAGTTACTTACTTACATGGTATATAGGAGCTCGTTAGCGATGGTTAGAAAACTATCTTGACATTCCGTTTCTAATTTTCATTCTTATATGCATCATTGTTTAAAAGAAATATTTTCTTTCGAAAGAAAAGTAAACGAAAGGTAATGGAAAGATTCCACGGTTTTATAATAATGGAATGAATCATAAAAACAATAAAAATCTCTGAAGAGATTTGTTTTAATTCGACATCTACGCGTATATTTTTCGCGTTATAATTTTTTGTTTTGTTTCTTTTTTTTTTTTTTTTACGTAAGTTTGAACGATCAGATGAACAATTGAAATACAAAAGGAACGTTAGTTAGACCGTAACGAGAATGAAAGCGGCCGGCAGAGTGTCCAACAACGGTCAAAGGTTCGAAAGTAGGGCTTCGCATTATCACGGCATTAACACACTTCTACGAAGTCGCAGGTGCAACGACACCCATATATTTTTCAAGGACCTCACTTGTATATATACATATATACGTCTTTGACAATATAAATAACGTTAGGATTATTATTATAATAACGTTAGAAAATATTTCTTTTAAAGGATGATGCATATAAGAAAGAAAATTAATATTTTCTATCAAAGTAAATAAACAACAATAATAATTTTGATATAATAAAAATTTGCCTTGCATCTTTTTTATACTATAATATATATATATATATAATATGTAATAGCAAATTTTATATTATAATATTTTATACTTGTATCGCAATATCGTTTATTTGAAAAATTTTTTTTCATTACATCATTGTTTTCTTTTCTTTTCTTTTCTTTTTTTTTTTAATTATATCCATAAGGGTATTCGTAAAATATCGTTCGCCGAGCAAAATATAATATTAAGCAATGATCGATCGATATAGAAATTTATTTCGATCTTGTTACAATCGTTTGACTAGTAATAATTTCTAATATAAAATCGTCTGGTATGTTGATGATACTTAAAAGAGAAAAAAAAAGATTTTGTAAAAACACTCGGCAGATATACTTTGCCAACGATTAGTGTCGATCGAAGAAAAATGAAGATAATAGTAGAAGTTTATGTTTGACGATTAGGTCGTTGATCGACGACAAGATCATTATCGCTATGCCATAAATATGTCTTTCTCTCTTTCTCTCGATAAGAATTATAGTCCCAATAACGAAATCATGTATATTTCACGACTCTCTTTAGTCAGTCTATCTTCGAATCGTTAATGGACGTTATTATGCGCGCATATGGTTGTATCGTATACCTATACGTGCCATTACGTAGTTAACCGCGTAAATACGAGTGTGCGCACGCGTTCCCGGAAATCAAATGTTGGACTTGGTGTGCCTAATAAGCTCTCTCTTAAGTACCATGAAAAACAAACACAGTATCGATTTCTACGAAGCGTGATATGATTTTATGTCGATGACTGGATATATGCGTCATTGATTTAATCCGAAAGATAGGAAAACGAGATAAAGTCAATAAAAGAAACAAATTCTCGTCTCATTACAACTAGAGTGGTAATTCCCAAACGTACGTTTTTTCCTGTTTTTTTTTTTTCACTTTTAACGTGATAATAAAATCAATCAAATCTCGAAAATTATATATATATATATATATATATATATATATATATAAAGTTAATAGATATTTATTTTTCATGAAAAACTTTAATTGACTTTCTCTTCAATGAATATAAATTTTATATATATATATATAAAATATATAATTGTTATATATATAATATATATAAATATTTATATATATAATTTTATGTATATATATATAAATATGCACACACATAAATTTATATATATCTCTTCCCCTTTTATGAGTCGTATGTTCCACATTAGAAAACACTGCCCTAGAGTGTTTCGATCGGGCCTGCGGTCGCGTCTCGAAGTCGCCACAAAACCGATATCGATCCTAAAAATTCAGTGATATTTTGATCTCTCTCTCTCTCTCTCTCTCTCTCTCTCTTTCCCTCTCCTTCTCCGTCTCTCTATCTTTGTTCATAGGATCGATTAAATATTGATTTCTCGAGATAAAATGTAAAAATTAGATAATTTAATATGACGCTATTTCGTCAGGTATAAATCAATATCGATTAAATTTTTACCACAGTTTCGAATAATATTAAAGTAGTATTATATTAAGTGTGTGTACATATACATACATACATACATACATATATATATATATAAAGTTTGAAATTATGAGATTTTTTATAGATAAATATTCATAATAATATTAAACATACGCAGCATTGTATATTTCGATGCAATTATGCAATTATATATTTTCCTATAAAAGAAAAAAAAAAAGAAAAGAAAAGAAAAGAAAAGAAAAACGGAATATATAGATATAAATCGAATTCAATTTCATACATGCATATTTATCGTATCAGCATAAATGTGAATAATGTAAATCTTATTTCTTTTTCATTTTTCTTTTTTATCTTTTTCCTTCCTTTTCATAAGGTATAAAAAAGAAGAAGAAGAAGAAGTAATTTTACTATTTAATTATGTACATAGATACATAGTAATAAAAATAATGATTCGATATCATATTATTTACATGCGAATATTTTGTTATGCATCGGTCGTGTCGCTTCTAATATGTTAATGGACTTTCACGTTTGCGAGAATACAAAATTGAAATTAAGGGAATTTTATTAATTGAGAGTTTTTCGCTTGTGATCATTTTGCTCTTGGCAATAAAGAGAAAAAGGAAAGAGAGAGAGACAGAAAGAGAAAGAGACAGAGACAGACAGAGAGAGAGAGAGAGAGAGAGAGAGAGGGAATCATCAAGAGAGAGGGTGCGGCTTTGTGGTCATTGATAGAACTCACTGTACCGTTACACCGTCACGCTGAAAGGATCGAATCGACGGAATTAGATGTGTGAAACCGTGCTATCGAGACTAATGTATATGTTTGTACATGAATATGCTCTGTGTTATCTTTTAGAATTTACATTCATCCAGTTCCTCGTCGAATCATGATAAAGAGGATTTCGTTTCATCGAATCTCTTTCTCGTTTGTATGTATCTTTTTTTGTAGGATCATTTTGAGAATCTCTATCAAGTGAGAAAGTCATTTAAACGTTTCAAATTTATCGATTAGGGTTACTAATTTTTTTTGTTGGATTTCTCTCTCTTTCTCTCTATTTTTGTATATATACATTTTTTTGTATATATAATATAAATTTGTAAAATTACAAATTTATATATTTATATTATAAATTTATATTTATATTTTTAAATTTATATACATTTATAATTTATAATTAAATTTATATTTTAATTATAAATTTATATATACATATATATATATATGATTTTGAAGTAATTATATCAAAATTGGGACACTGTGTAATATAATATACATCCTGAAGTAGGTATATAAAAATTGGTTATATATTTCTCTGTGTGTATATATCTATATATAATTGTTTCTCTAATTTTGTGTTTTATAAATTATTCGCAATACGTAGATTTTCAAATTAAAATTTTTAAAAACTGCTTGATAATTAAGTAAAATTGTTTCTTGATTATTATTATCATTGTTCGTGATAATAACGAAAGATAATTATCGTTTGTTCTCCTCTTTTTTTATCCACGCATTGTCGATCGACGATTACTTAAAAATTCAATAACATATCAGTTAAATATATCAAAATTAAGAACGGACACTGTTTAACGCAATAAACGATATCGTAATGACGATTAATTAGAATTGCAGATGTATTTCAATAATTACATAACCCGCATTTGCATATGCAAACACGTGCATAATTTTGATCGGTCATCGATTTGTAGTCAAATAATCAAAATCGTCGTCGTCCTTTTAACGTTATTATCAAGTCAAACGTCTTGTTTATTTATAAAAAAAAAAAAAAAAAAATTAAGAAAAGAAGAAGAGAGACAACAAAAATTGATTAACTTACAGCGATAATACGGAGTAATAATTCGATCGTAAATTTTGTAGTTTAATAACGGATAGATCGTAGAACGATAGGTAGAAATTTTCATTTTTCATAAAAATATATATATATCTTT
Source organism: Vespula vulgaris (assembly GCF_905475345.1). Classification (NCBI taxonomy): domain Eukaryota; kingdom Metazoa; phylum Arthropoda; class Insecta; order Hymenoptera; family Vespidae; genus Vespula; species Vespula vulgaris. The sequence continues at coordinate 1,636,184 of NC_066590.1, forward strand.
ACTTTTTTTTTTTAGAGAAATGAAATCAGCTCTATATCGAGTCGATATATCGAGACTGTGTTTCGATGATCTATAGTGTATCAAACGTATAAAGAATATCGTAGAAGAGGCAGTAACGGACAGTCTAATGCGTTAGCGAGAGAGACATTACTTTGCACAGTTGGATCTTTAAGCCGATTTCACGTTGGGTTTCTTCGCTCTAATACCTCCATGAACACGTGATCGGATGGATAGTCCGATCGGTTATTGCCGTGCGATCGATACTAGCTATGCACACCTTCAGGAGAAAGAATTATCGATCCGTGAAGTTCGATCTTTTTTCTCTTTTTTTCTTTATTTTTTTTCTATCTTTTTCTTTTTTCCATCGGGATTCTCTCGACCATTTCAATGAGAAATTGTAGATCTTCGATTTACGGTTATATTTTTTTCAAGTCTACGAGGAATCGAATGGGTGTGGTATCGATAGACATTGATCGTTTCGCTTGAGAACTTCTCGATCGTCGACGGTGTAGATCATTGTGGGTGTTTGGTTTAGAAAAGAAAAAAAAATTTGTTCAGTCGAACAAGCTAACGGATCTGACGAACCTCGATTCTCTTTATCGAATCGTTCTCACGATAGTAACGTTACTCCATCGATCGAAAAAGAAAAATAATTTTCTTCTTTTTTTTTGATTTATCGTATTACATTGATTTCGAATCGTTTCCATTTTCTTTTTTGTTATATTAATTTTTTTTCTTCTTTGCTTTCTTCTTCTTCTTCAGTCGGAAAAAGATCGTGCATCTGAAAGATCTGTCTTTTAAATTTATTCCACACACATGTATCATACATCATATGCCTTTTCTTCAACGCTTTCTCGAACGCTGAAAATAGCAAGCGATTTAAATGTAAAATTTATTCGTCATAGTTTTCCAACGTTCAAGGATCAGGTTAGATTAACTTTATGCGATTGAATTCGTTGTGGAAAAAGCGATGAACGTGAAACCCTCTTGCTCTCTATCGGCGCGATAGATTAAATAGAAAGGTAATATACGTATTAGTTTCAAATGGCTTCTTAACGTTTATTAAAGCTAACAGATATGATTTCGAGCGTAACTATTGGCTTAACTTATAACTAAATTTATTAAAATGAAATTAAAAAAGCAAGAAAAAAGAAAAAAAAAATTCCAAAAAAGAAAATATAAAAAAAAAATCGAATAAAAAGTTTGGAAAGATTTTTATTTCAGATCAATTTTTTTTCGATCCTCGATCGTTAATTAGATTTTTTTCTTTTTTTCTTTTTTTTATTTAGGGCAATTAACTTAGTCTTAGGTAAGTGTCGTCTTAGGTAAGAAACAAAGACAAATAAGTTCGTTTTTCTTTTCATTTTTGCAGTATCAATTTAGGATTGATGTTACTATTATAAAGAATTATAAATTAGAAATGCTATACTAGATATAACTTTAATCTATAAATGTCTCGTCCAATTCCGTATAACAAAAATGTCGTGCGAAACCGTAGCTGGCTTCCAACCTTATCCGGCTTCGCACAATGGCGTAGAATATTTGCGGTTAACCTTCGGAACGTTATCCATTAAAATACGAATAATAATTGAATATTGATTGACGACAATTTACGTGAAATACAAATTTAAAAGAAATTAATATTTAAAAAAATTATAAACACACGTGATAGATTTCTATTCGAATTTGTTAAAAATGTATTCTTTAGATTAGAATATCAAGCAGATAAATTATTAAATATTAAATTAATTCAACGAGGAGAAAAGAAACAGAATTGGTTGTAAAAAATGTTTCTACAAATATTTGTGAAATTTTTCTAGAATACGGATTATGTTTGAATTTAAATAATGCATAAATAGGATTTAATAATGTATACAGGTATATACATACATACGTATATATACATATATATATGAAGATTATTGATCGAGATGAATTATTAAAAAGAAAAAAAAAAATGATATGAAGAAAGAAAATAGAAAACAATTACAAAGCGAAAAAATTTAAAGAAAAAGAAAATGTAGAACAAAATGGGATCGACACGTAACTATCATCCCCTTTTCGCAAGACCTATTTCTGTCGAGGGCCACATAGAACTGCGCCGGTCTTATAAAGTCTAATCTCATTAAGGCACTAACAGGTATCTGGTTAGAAAACGAAAGACTGTCCAGTCGTATTTCAAGCATCCAGCAAGACAAACAGTGTTCACACTGATATATTCTACGATCTCGATGATATATTGAGAATATTTCTTGTCTCTTTTTTCCTTGTTGCTTTTCTCCGTTTCTTTTCTTTTTTTCTCGGTGAAAACTCTCCCTCTCTGTTTTTCTCTGAAAATGGGTGATATAATCGGTTGGTAAAAAAAGTTTTTATTACGATTTTCCAAGCTAACGTTTCGATATATTTCTTCTTTTTTATTTATTTAATTATTTTTTCCTCTCTCTCATTCGAACGAGAATCCATGAGAATTTTCTCGTTGTCTTGAGGTCAATCTTGGGAGGAGGCAAAATAACGAAAATATGTTAATAGCGAAAAGATAAATATCTTCACACGGCATCGAATTAACTTCGAAGGTTGAAAGTGGTCACGGTGTATAATTAGGTCGACGGTTCCAATGATCTTTTTTTCTTTTTTTTTTTTTATAATACGCACATGCGAGAGTATAAAGAGAAGTGTAAAGATTCGATTATCAAGATATTTTCATTTTTTTTTCTTTTTATTTTATTTTATTCAACATACGCGAATGTATATTTACGCGTGGAATGTGGAAGTAATAGAGGAAATTCGTTCGTCGTGATATGGAAAAAGAGCATGTCTCGTTTTATTATCATTATCGTTATTATTTATTTATTTGTGTCAAGAAAAAAAAATATTAAAAAGGAAGCATCGAACGTCTTTCAAAAAAAAAAAAGATCAAGATCCATCACTCTTCTTTTTTTTCTTTTTTGTTCTTTTTTTATATAGAGATGACCGGAGGTGGGACCAATATGGCGTATCATGGACTAAGTCAACACGTAAACTTCGACGTAATACCAGAGCCAGGAGATCGTTTCATTTTGGAGGAGCTTATAGGGGAAGGTACTTACGGCGAAGTGTATTCCGCTTACGATAAGGAAACTGACAACAAAGTGGCGATCAAGATCCTTGAAAATGTAGCTGATAATATAGAAGAGATCGAGGAGGAGTATCTAGTTTTAAGAGACCTAAGCTCGCATCCTAATATTCCAATATTTCATGGATTATATTTGAAAAGAGCAAAACCTGCTCAGGAGGAGGATCAACTATGGTTCGTAATGGAGGTACATCTTTCTCGGTCATAATATATTCCTCCTAATTAATTAGTAACGAAAGTTAACACGTTAATGCCTTTCAATTCCTCTACGTTGAATATTTTTTTCTTTTAATTTTTTCCTTCTTTCTTTTTCTTTTTCTTTTTGAAACCGTGCTCGTGCTAAAGAGCGTACAGATGAATAATAATAATAATAATAATAAAGAAGTGTAATTAGAAATTCGTAAATTCGCATCGTCCATTAGGATGATACGGTGTACATACTTTCCAAAGAGTGTGTGGACGATGTACTTAAATATAATCTACGTTAGAATCTTCTCGACATAATAATAAATGTGTTTGTGGATACATAGCATATATAATTTAACCAGTTATATGTATATATATATATATATATATATGTGTGTGTGTGTGTACGTACGTACGTACGTATGTGCTTATTTAGTTATATACGTTAAAAGGCAACCGCGTGAAAAGTTAATGAATCTTGTTCCAGTTATGCACGGGAGGCTCGGTGACCGATCTTGTCCAGGGTTTAAAAAAACGTTCTACCCGTCTAACGGATAGGCAGATAGCATATATACTTCGAGAAACTGTCGAAGCATTGATTTATCTTCATGGTAATCACTGTATGCACCGAGATGTCAAAGGTCATAATATTTTATTAACCGAAGAAGCACGAGTTAAACTGGTAGACTTCGGGGTTTCTTCTCATCTAGCCGAGACCTTGGCGAGGAAAAATACTTCCGTTGGTACGCCATATTGGATGGCACCCGAGGTATATTTATCAATTTTTGACAGAAATCATTCTTTTTCTTTTCTTTTCCCGTTACTTTGACCAATTCAAAAAATATATATCAAACGGTTGAGAAAAATATTTTTGATCGATCAGGTAATCGCTTGCGAACAACAATTGGATTCTTCTTACGATTCACGATGCGACGTTTGGTCGGTTGGAATAACAGCGATAGAATTGGCCGAAGGTGATCCACCTTTGTCCGAACTTCATCCAATGAGAGCACTCTTTCAAATACCTAGAAATCCACCCCCGTCATTGAAAAATCCAGACATACATAATCCAGAAGTTTCGGACTTCATTGCCGAATGTCTCGTCAAGGATCTCGAACATCGACCGTTTGCTAGCGAACTCAAAGAGCATCCGTTGTTGATGAACATCGAATCTGAGATAGAGGAAATCAGGAAAGAACTTTCGAACGAAATTCGTAGACAAAGAACCGATGGTAGAGTTCAAAGACAACCGGAGATAACGACTAAACATGGCAAACTTAAAACCGATCGCAAAGCCAGGCCGGAGAAAATGTATAGGGATGATTTGGCTGCTCTTGACATGTTATCGGAGGACGCTATCGTTGATCAGTTACAGCATCGTTACGAGCAGGGACAGATTTACACTTACATCGGTGATATACTGGTCGCCGTTAATCCCTTTACCAATTTGGGCCTTTACACGGGAATCGTAAGTTTCGTAATTTCGTTTTTTACGGCATACTTTTCAGGATCATCGAGCTTTCTTTTCTTTTTTTCTTTTTTTTTTTTTTATTGTAATTTTTTTATTTTTTCTTAGGAACAAAGAAGATACAAAGGTCAAGCAAGGTCGGACAATCCGCCACACATTTTTGCGGTCGCCGATGCCGCCTATCAAGCGTTACTTCATCAACGTCAAAATCAAGCGATCGTGATCAGCGGTGAATCAGGAGCAGGAAAGACAGAGAGTGCGAATTTGTTGCTGAAACAATTGGTTTATCTTAGCAAAGCACCGAATCGTAATTTGGAGGAAAGAATTCTACAGATCAATCCGATAATGGAGGCTTTTGGGAACGCCACGACCGGTATTAACGCCAACTCATCTAGATTTGGAAAGTATTTGGATCTAACAATGACCAAAGGTGGCAAGGTCACTGGCGCAAGAATCTCCGTTTATCTTCTGGAACAATCTCGTGTGGTAGCTCAGGCCGAGTAAGTCTTTTAATTACGTGTTTTATTTTTTTGTTTTTTCCTTTTGTCTTTCTTTCACTTGGATATTCAAACGAAAATAAAATTATTCGGAGAAAAAGAAAAGGTAGGAAGGAAGGAACGAACGAAAGTACATTTTTATTCGTTTTTCAGGGGCGAACGAAATTTTCATGTATTTTATTACATGTACGACGGTTTAGCGGCTGACAATCGTTTAGCCGAGTTTCATTTGGATAGCAGCCTTCGAGAACATCATCGATATCTTACCGATCGTAGTCATAATTCTCCAAATTATGTCGATAAGTTTCAACAACTGAAAGTTGGCTTCAAAGTATTGGGCTTTCGGGATAGCGAAGTGGATACTGTTTATGGAGTATTGGCAGCTATACTTCATTTAGGGGATATCGAGTTTGCTGAAGTTGCCAGTGAGGATAATACGGATAACAAGAGTAGAGTTATAGACACTGCTCCTCTCGATAGAGGTAAAGTTTCCTTTTTCGAATAGTATATTCAGGATAATAAAGTCCAATTACAAATACGTAATTTATGTTAATTCGTAACTCGATCGTTTCGATAGTTTCGAAATTGCTGGGTGTCGAACCAAACGATTTATTGGAGGCTTTAACATCAAACTCGGTCATGACGAGAGGTGAAACGATCACGAGAAATAATACCGTAGCCGAAGCCTGTGCCGCACGAGATGCCATGGCTAAAGGACTCTACGGGAGACTCTTCGATTGGATGGTCAATCAAATAAATTGCTTGTTGTGCTTCAATCGTTCGCCCAATTACGAGCCATTGGCTATCGGTTTGTTGGATATATTTGGCTTCGAGAATTTCCCACGGAATTCGTTCGAACAACTTTGCATAAATATAGCGAACGAACAGATTCAGTATTATTTCAATCAGCATATATTCACTTGGGAACAACAAGAGTACATGGCCGAGGGTATACCGGTCGATCTCGTTGAGTTTTCAGATAATCGACCGGTTCTAGATATGCTATTGAGCAAACCAATGGGTTTGTTGGCACTTTTGGACGAAGAAAGTCGTTTCCCTCGGGCGACCAATAGATCTTTGATAGGTAAGAATTAGAAAAATACGAGAGTAATAATAAATCTAATTCCATCGATATTTTTTCTATCATTTGGATTTACCTCGTGCGATCGATTTATTTATTTATCCATCAACAGAGAAATTTCACAACAACATAAAGTCCAAGTTCTACGTAAGACCAAAATCCGACGCTGTTTGTTTCGCGGTTCATCACTTCGCTGGACGTGTAGTTTACCAAGCCGAAGGATTCCTTGAGAAGAATAGAAACTTCCTGCCTCCTGAAGTAATACAACTTGTACGGCAATCTCAGTTCGACATGGTCCGCTTCTTGTTCCAGTGTCCGATCACCAAGACCGGCAACCTCTACTCGGCCGTCCATGAAACTGACTCGAGAAAGTTGTCGCAATCTAACCAAAATACAAAGGTACACCCGAGAGATACTAGACAATTATAATAATTCCATATATATAGCTTAAGAAAACAACCTCTCGTCGAAGTTTCCTCCTCGAGACCGATCTTACAGTTGTTATCAATCTTACAGCTTGAAAGGATTTTCTTCTTTATATCATTATTTTAGGAACGTTACTCCAGTCGTGGCTTAGCATCGCAATCTAGAGCTCAGCAAACTGTAGCAACGTACTTCCGTTATTCCTTGATGGATCTTCTACAAAAAATGGTCTCGGGTTCTCCGCAATTCGTCAGATGTATCAAACCGAACGACTCGAGAAGTCCACGTTTCTTCGACAAGGAAAAAGTTGTAAAACAATTGAGATACACCGGGGTTTTGGAGACCATTCGAATAAGACAAAATGGCTTCTCTCATAGAATACCTTTCAACGAGTTTCTAAAAAGGTAAAAACTCGAATTCAAATCCGATAGTTAAAAATTCAATACTTTACAAAATTTTAATAAACCTACGTTTTTATTAAATACTGTCTTTTTTTTTTTTTTTTTTTAATAAATTCAGATACTGTTTCCTCGCGTTTGGTTACGACGAACGAGTGGTAGCCAATCGTGACAATTGTCGATTACTTTTGATACGTTTGAAGATGGACGGTTGGGCATTGGGAAAGACAAAAGTATTTTTAAAATATTACCACGTCGAATTCTTGTCGAAAATGTACGAGGAACAATTGAAGAAGATTATAATGGTACAAGCGTGCGTACGTAGATGGTTAGCAAAAATACGATTCAACAAACAAAAGTGGCAGTTCGCAATCTCTGTCGTTACTCTTCAACGACATATCAGAGGTTGGTTAACGCGTAAGCACGTTGAAAAGGAGATGTTGAGGAAACGTGCCGAAGAAGAAGCTACCGTGTTGAAGAAGGTTCAGAGTTAGTAACCAATATCAATAATTCTTTCATTAAATTAAATAATTTATTCGTTTTATATGAAGAGAGAGAGAGAGAGAGAGAGAGAAACGTAAGAGAAACGTATTATCGTTTGTTTCAGATGAGGAAACTTTGGTATTGCGTAGAGAATCTAGAGCAGAAATTGCAAGGAACGATGATGAAAATGAAATATCTCAGACGGAAAACTCGAAGGAGAACGAAGCTGCTGTTATTATACAGAGTCGTAAGTAGTTTTTTTTTTATCGTTTATCGTTTACACCCAAACATGAAAAAAAAAAGAAGAAATAAATTAAGTGATCTCGTTTAAACGTGAAAAATGATTAATCGTACGTTTTTGATAGACTTCAGAGGTTATTCCGTTCGCAAACGTTTTGGCGTGGAATCAGAGGAACATTTCAAAAAAATTTTGAATGATTGCGATAATCAAGAAGACGCGACACGGGCATTGATCGCCGAGGGCGTTAAAGATGAGGATGCTGAGTTCATCGTACAGAGATGGTACAAGAAAGAGGAAAGGGTGCACAAGTCACCACCACCTATAAAGGATCATATTCATCCTAAATTGAGACAAGCCGATTTAATTCAATTTTCTCAAAACGTATGTTTCATTCGAACGATCTATATAATATTATTCTTATACAACTGAATAATATTTATTAATGAAATAAGATTGATAAGAATGAAAAAGAAATCGACAGAAAAATTTGTAAAATAGGTTCACATGAAGAATCAAGATATTCATAAGAATCTTCGACGCAACAAACCGGGTGTCCGATTAAACGACATCGAGGAACCACCAACCGATTATGTACGTCCCGATGGATTTAATATGGTACAACCGATTTTGCGATATCGAAGTGGTTCTCAACCTGAGAGCGAGGAGACCATCAAATATTATCGGGATTTAAAAGAGGAAATGAGCAGGTAAGTAATAGATTGATCGCTTAAAAAAGAAAAAAAATATATATATATAAATAACAATATCGAGAGGATATTAATATTTCTTCTAATCGATTACGATTGAATCGGTAATTCGATCACTCAATTTTTCGAATGATTTTGGCACTCGCATCGGAAGTGGTTCGGACTTCGAAGAAGACGAAGTTGGCTGGGACTTACCGTTGATACAGCTAGAAAATGACCTTCATCCTTCAGCGAGGTACCATTTCGTCCACGTTTCGTCGAAAATTATTCTATTAGCTTCGTTAAAGAGACACGTTTTTTCCTCTTTAATTATATTTCATTTACGTTTATTTCATTCGTCGAATTTATTCCTCTGGTTGGCAACGATTTCAAACAATTTCTTTTCTTCTTCTTCTTTTCTTTTCTTTTCTTTTTTTTTTCCATCAACTTGTTTGACTTTCACTTCTCCTCCTTTCTATTTTAATTTCCCTAAGAGAAATTTTTACTCGGAAACAATGTTAAAGTTTTTAACAGACTATACAGGTCGTGTTCACGATTAGTTTCTTTCCCTTCTTTTTTTCTTTCCTTTCTTTCTTTTTTTTTTTTATTTTAGTCCTGTAAAAGAATCGTTCAAAATACGAAGCCATTAAAGTTAATAACCGTAGATATATGTATATCTTGTTGGAGTCAGTAGCAAGAATCGTTTGGACCCTCGCCAAACTTTGTACTAGTGGCTATGCATTTTGTATTAAAAATATTTATGCGTATTCACTTTCTTTGCCAGCTCGATATCGAACACGGAATCAATTTGGATTTTCTTTTTTCGTTCTCTTTTATTTTTCCTTCTTCTTCACCCTACTTTCACAAATCACAAGAAGGCCTGTGCTCGTTTTTTGTCACAAAAAAAAATCTTCTGTTATTCTTTGCACAGGGTTTCGTAGAAGGAGTGTTATCTTTCTTTCTTATTTTTTATTTTCTTAAATAATCTTTTAGCGAAACGATATAAAACGTGTACATATATCTTTTTACTTTATTTAATTGATTCAATTTTTTTTTCTAATTACATGTAGCAAAATACTATACGAATATATTCTCTTTCATACATATATATATGTGTCTATATGTGTGTATGCAATTGGAGTTATATTCCGTATTGGCATAGACGTATAGTAGATAGATATGTTTACGTAGTTTGATTTAAATCGAAAATTTGGATGCTTCTCGCTCTAGAATGTATATTTGTGTCCTTCGAAGGACAAGGACTGCATACGTCGATATTGTACATAGAGAATAGTTTGGCACAGATTTAAACGATATGAGGATAATTTAATGAATTTCTCTCGTTGGCAAACAGGAGTCGAACGGGTCAGATTCTGGAAGTGAGTGCCGAGAGGATGGATCGTCTGGCAGCTCAGGGCGACTTTGTGGTAGCACCGGAACAACATCTCTCCGAAATTTGGCACAAAGCTTTGAGAAATCCGGACGAATCAGAAAGAAAAGACAATTCGGAAAAATCCATCAGGTATATACATTTCTCGAGATAGATCCGGTCCGATCCGTCAACAATTTTCTTTCTACTTATCTTTTTCTTTTATCTTTCGTTTCGTTCTTCTCGCTTTATCTTTTTTTCATAGATTAATTTTTTTCTCTGTATTCTTCTCTCTCTCTCTCTCTCTATTTTTTTCTTTTTTTGTTTAAATGAAATACATTATTTTCGAGCGAAGTCTTCAAACTCGTTGTTAACTAATACTTATTTATATCTTTTATTCGTTATCAGAGGTATCATGGCAAACTTCCAGGTAAAATACAAAAAGAAATTTTAACATCAGTAGATCGTCATAAGTCTTTCGCTCATTTAGAAAAATATTATAGTTTCGTGCGTTAATGAATATATACACATATGCACACACACACACACACACACAAATATATATATATATTTTTAACGTTACTCATATAAATAATAACGTAAACAGTGCTCTGAGTAGTCGAGAATAATCAATAGAACTCGTATCTCATCATCGTTAATGGAAATTCAACGATCGAAGTAAAGCGTTCTATCTCGTTAAGTAAAACCTTAAACATTATTCATGCTTCCAGTACAAGGACTAATGACCTGCATGGCAAGAACGTGCGGCCTAGAGGGTGCAATCCGTACGGTAGATCGCTTGCAGTCGACTCTCCGCGTTTCAACGATCGAAATGGCGTACAAACACGAGCAGCCGATAAATACGGTGATGCAAATCACCGACGAGAGAATTTCATAAATGGTTATAGGAATGAGTTGAATTGGCAGAGTTTCGCGAACAACGGAAGGATCGATCAGAGGAAGGGTTTGAATGCATTGAAGATTACGAATGGTTTGAAGAGTAACATTAACGACAGGCAAATATTGTATCGTGTCAGTGACACGAAACAGAACGGTTTCCTTGGAAGAAATAATCGGGAGAAGGAAGGAAGTAACAACAACAATAACAATAACAGTAACAATAATAATAATAATAATAATAATAATAATAATAATATTAATAACAATAATAAAAATCATAAGAATATTAATAACATAAATAACAACAACAATCAGGCGAAAAATGGTCTGGACCATTTCGTCGTTAATCAGAATGCTATGAACGGAAGGATACTTTTACGAAAGGATTTGTGGAAGAACGGATTCGGTGTTCCAGTCGACGTGAGACATTTATTAAGACCGACTGTCGTCGAAAAGCGACAAGAGAATCGTCGAGTAGAATACGATGCGGAGGACATTAATGGACCGTACAATTTCAGACAGCTATTGAGACCAGCCGAGTATCTTCCAACCGAGTCCCTTAGAAAGAGAAAAGGTGGAATGGCCTGTAACAATGCTGCTGTTATCAGTAAAGATAAAATACCGGAAAAACACGTTAAGAGAAAAGCTCCTCTAGCACCCGATCAGAACAAAATTGTTGTCAATGTTAAAAAATGAATTGCGAAGGTGATAGAAATTTGACAAAGGATCGGCAATTTTTCTTTTTATATATTTATTTATTTAATTTAATTCTTCTTCGATCGATCGATGACGATTACGTCGATTACTTCGACGATCGTATTACGAATGTCCCTGTTAATTTAGTTTTTAAAAACTTTGAAATATCGTTACGTTAGGTATCGTTGAATCGTTATAGATTGAGATTGTCGAAAAAAATGTTCGAAGATGTTGAAGATGTTTAACTTAGTTGTTCAGTCGTAGACGCCAAGAGTTTCTTTTAACGAATTTCGCGTTTCGTGCTACAAAATGAAGTACCGTGCGGTTAACTACTACCATAAAAGATAACATAGGAAAATCAATACGTTGGTTTAATATTATTCGTCGGACGTGCGTATTAATATAGTTAGAACGAATTTTAGCACTAGTCATGTTTTAGCTTTACATATTATTATTATTATTATTTCTATTACTACTACCACCATTACTATTTAGGTTTAGTCGCATTCGATAGAATTACATTTCGATATAATAGTACACGTTTAAAAGTATAGTGCGAGAGCGTTGTCCCTTCCTTCGTTCTGTTTTTTGTTTTCTTTTGCCTTCCATGACAGGTTGGTCTTATAAGAAATAAGAGATAAATAAATAAAAGAAGAAAAAATAAATAAATAAAAAGAAAAAAAAGTAGAAAAGAGAAAAGAAAATAAAACAAAAAAAAAATGAAGAAACAAAACATGAATTAGGGATCAGTTAAAGTTTGTTCAAAATAATTACATCATTGTTACGTCATTTATTGTTTCAATCGATGCAAGAAAAGGGAACTGTTATAACAGGTATTTCTTTTCTTTTTTTTTTTTGTTTAAAATTCATAATCATTGATTGATGGCAACTGTGAAAACCGCATTTTTTAGAAAACAATAAAGACTTCTGTGTAAAAATATTATACGATATACGAGAATTTCTCGAATTTTTTCGTGTTTGTCTTTCTCTCACATACACACACATACACACTTTATATACGTTATATTGTAATTTTATTATAAGTTTATAAACAAATATCCGCTATTATTTAGAGAACTTTTTTTTATATAACATTTTCTATTTCTCTTAATAAATTTAAAAAAGGATTTATATATGCAGTAACCTTCACAATTGAAAATTAAAAAAAAATCTGGTAATCGGTATTCCGAACGTTTATATTATACACACACATATATATACAGATGGATCGGTGGATTAAACTTATAAATAATAATTAATAAATTATTAAATAATTAATAAAAGTAAATAAGAATAATTAGGAAATTTGCATAAGTTCGATAAAAAAGTTTTCTATTCGTTTCTCTAAGAAATTATTTTAGAGTACTACTATATCCAATTTATTTATCTGTTGAAATATAATTATTACAATATAAAACATGTAATAAGTACTTCAATGTTTAATCGGAATTAAATCGAAACGATTTTTAAAGAAAAAAGAAAAAATTTTTCAACGTGCGATCATTCGTTCGGTAGTACTAGAATTCCATAAGATTTACGATAAATACTACCAACGTCTAACCACGTGGAGATTGCTGCATCTGGAAACCAACACAATCTGACGTTGACTCTAAAATCTGTGTTCTCACCCGACACGAGCTAATTCTAACACGAACGATCATCTAATCGAAATTTCGAGCATTAGAACGACTTTTAATCGCGCTCGTGAAACACCCACGCTAGTGTTAGAATAACGATGACACTATTTTAAAATCGGCGTTTCCGTGGTGACATGACTTGACATTAAAGTTTTGTCGTTTGGAAAGCGAAAATTTCGATGATCACTCGTCGTAGAATAAAACTGTTTCGGTAGTTGTCAAAAACGCATGGACGTTCGTTTTAAGAGATGTTATATAGAGATAAGAATTCATTGAAAATTTAAGTGTATTGAAATATTAAATTAAAATTATAATAATTAATACAGCGAATTTATTATCGTTTAAATATTGGTTTATTATATCATGGCTGCAACATAGATCGTTTAAATTATTACAAAATTATCGAAAGTACAAATTATCAAAGTATTTCCCTACGGATAGAGAGAATTTCAATGTTTACTCGTTGGAATGCAAGAGAATACTAGAATAACAGTTTATCTAACTACTACTACTACTACTACTACTACTATTACTACTGGATTATATACTATGAATTATTTCTACTGGCGAAATTACTAATAACAGAACGAACAAAAAATTAATACTGAAAGTTTTAATTCACAGATGACGTGGAAACGATCTCGTGTTTCGATTTTAATAAAAATAATACGTAATACAAAATATATATACAATAAATAAAATATAAAATATATATATATAAAATAATATATATACAAAAAAAGAAGTATATTAATTGATTACGCTCGTTTACGTTGATGCAGTAAAAAAAAAAAGGAAAGAAAAGAACTGGCATCCATACAAGTCTCAAAAGCAACGATTTCTGAATTACAATTCTGGACACTTGCCATTTTCCTATTCGTTTCTTCGAAGATTTTTACATCGTTAATTTATGAAATGGAAAAAGAAACTAGATATTTTTCTTAAAATTTAATAATATCTAGAAAACTAAGACTCTATTTGGCATGGACGGCTGAACAACACTCATTATTTTATTATTTTCTTACGCTTAAAATGGAATATCTGGGAATATGCGGTTTAACGCACACAAACAGGCCAATCGTCTATTTCAAGAAAGCAAAACATATACCATTAAAGCGTATATATGAAAATAAGGTAGTAGAATTCTTCTCTCTCGAGCTTCTTCTCTCTCATCGCAGATTTCAAGTGGCGCCACTATACGAAACTTATTTTTCATCGAAAACCAGATACGATATTAAGATCGAAAAAATAAAAACCGTCTAACGTAAAAAGATATATTTTAAAAAACGAACATTTCTAACATGAAAACTATTAATTCGAATCTTTCGAATAACCTTCATATCCATTCATAAACTATTCTCCCGAAAGACACGACATATACCTTTTCATTTTTTCGAAAAGATTCATCGCATATCTAAATATAAAAATCACTTTAAAGATAATTGTTTTTCTTTTCTTTTTTTTTTTTTAAGATTGTCCTCGTAACGATAGCCTCCTCACGAAAATCGATGAAAAATTTCTGGGCTTATATCGTCGTCGTTTCTCATAATTAAAATAAACGACGACGTTTGAGGCTCGAACGTACTCTCGTGTCGTAATACTCTTGATACAAATTTACGATATAACAATGCTTAAATAACTTTATTTTCCATAACAGAACGATACCTACGATTTAAAAAGATCATTGGTGGTTGAAACGAAGCGGGATAGGATAAAATAGAAGGGAGATTACAGAGAGCGCCGATAGATGGAGGTGTCGTCGAGCCGAGGGAGCCGGCGTCGCGACGGATGAACGTAGGGGTTTGCGGGGTGTAGGGGGGAGGGAAGACGGTTACACCGGGGAATATAATTTGGTCGGAGTAGCGAATAGTTGCTCGGGCGTCGCCGTCTCGGCGGGCGGCGTCGCTCCGGTAGCGATAGGGCGCGCGCGCGCGCGCCATTTCGTCGTGGTAAAGAGAGAGGAAGAGAGATAGATAGATTGATAGATATACATGTATGTATATATATATATATGCACACATATACACATATATATATGCGTGTATATAGTTAGAGGAGAGAAAGGTAGTAGAGTGATCGCGTCGATTGGAGAAAGAGAGAGAAAGATAGAGGGCAGGAGGTGTGCGCGGGGTGGTGGTGGAGCAACGAACCCTCTCGCCGTGGCTCGAATGTACGGAGCGCCGGAGTTGTGTTCGAATCATGGCGACACCCGACCCCGTAGATCCAGCCACCCTAGAGATTAAGACCCGTAGCATAGAACAGACACTACTCCCACTAGTGAAGCAGGTAAGGACGATCGAGTTGAAACGAGCGAGCGATATATACCATGTATGTATGTGTATATATGTATACGTATACGTATATACGTGCGTACACGTTTGAAATAATTTTTGCAAGAAATTTTATCTTTTATCGTAGGGAGCGTGTGTGCGTGTGCATGTGCGTGTAGAGTATGTGAGAGAGAGAGAGAGAGAGAGAGAGATAGAAAGAGAGAAAACTATCTCGTTCGTATTACGTATATATATATTATATACAAGAAGATCTTTATGTGTCTGCGTGTCGTTCATTTCGTGCTCGATGAGGTTAAGGCCACATCGTGTGTCGTCATTGTCGCTCTCCTTGCTCCTGTTATTACATGTGTATATATATATATATTTGTGTGTGTGTGGCTGTGTGTCGCGTGTGTATGTATCTCATATATCTTGATATCTTTCTTTTTTCCACTTTCATTTCTATTTCTATATATTTTTATTTTTATTGTTGACGTCGCCGTCATCGTCGTCGTCATACGAAAAGCGTAAGAGGAGATCGCACGTTACCTTTCGATCGATCTTTTCGAATCGACGTCGATCATTGTGCGCGCTCGAAACCGTCAACACTCGACACTCGACAAGAAGACGTGCGCACGTCTCCATAGATGCTGGACTTTTGCGAATGCGCCCGCGCGTCTCTATCTCTCTCTCTCCTTCTCATTTACTCTCACTCCTTATATATATATATATATATATATATATATATATATATATATACATATACATATAGTATACGTATATATATACACGTGTAGATAGATGTTTGTGATCTCTGTCATTTTCTCTCTTAGATGAGACACATACAACCTACGTGTGTGTGTGCGTGCAAGTGTGTGTTCAGGGTGAGGGTGAGATAGGGGAGTAAAAGATAGAGTGATATATATATATATATATATATATATATATATATATATATATATTGAGAGAAGGGGAGAAAGAGCCAGACACATCGGTGTTGGATTAAAACGACGAAGATAAACGAACGAAAAGCACGTCTCTTCTCTTTTTCTCAAATGGAGATCGAACGGAAATACTCTTACTGTGATTTCATATTACGTGTGACGTTCGAAAAATTGAGAGAACTTATAGAATTTTTTTCTTGTCTATCCTGGACCTCTAAAGAGAAGATAATCGAAGAGAAGGTATATATATATGTATGAATGTATCTATGCGTCTGTGTGTGTGTGTGTATACGTATGTATGTATTTGACAGCTCGTGGGTCGTGGGTCGCCGGCATGTGCTTCGCTCGTACTACGCGCGCCCTCTTGCGCGTGTTTTCTGTCTCTCTTCGATATATTTCTAGTCACGTGACATCTCCTCCGACATTACGCGCGAATTTTGGAAATTCTCCGTCTCGATATAATCCTTTATTGTTTTCGTTAAAGATATATTCGATCGATGTTATCGTACTGGTAAGTGAATAATTTATTGGTTTAACGTTTCTTCGATCCTTCGTTCGTTTTATTTTTCGTATATTTCGTGCGTTCGTGTTTCGATCAATCTTTTTATCACTTTACTTACTACGTTTGCGACGCGACGAAAAGTATTTCTTGTTTATTATTACAACGTTTTATTTGTAACGAGAAACAGGAAAATTTTGTTTTTATTTAATCTTACGCGTAGTAACGAAGACGCATAGGGTTTAGTTAAATAGGATTTTTTTCATTTGTGGTATTCTGTGTGTGTGTGTGTGTGTGTGTGTGATGTCGAGTGTTACATTTACGAAATTGCTTTAAATACAATTAATCCTTGGCACGGTAGGTTAATATGTGAAACACACATATATATATATATATATATATGACATTAATATGGATTTTTTGAAGATATTTTTTTTTTCTATGAGAAATTTTTGCCGAGATATTCATTAGATAAAATTCCACTTCGGATCGTTATGTCGTAGAAAATAATTTTCTATGGAAGTATTTTCTATGGAAACTAGTCAAGCATACGTAGTTACAAGGAACTACACTTCGCTTTCTTCGTTTCATGAATTATCGATAAAGTTGACTGAGACATACGCAACGGGAACTCGCGCTAGTCTACACGTAACTTCCGTCTTAGTTTAAGAAAATTTCTTCGGAGATTATGTATATTTTTTTTCAAGAAAATCGCGTGCAGTTCTGTTTCGTAGAAGAAAATAAAGAAAGTACTCGAAGATAAATATTCCATAAATTATTTCGCGCGTATTTCGCTGGTAATAAATTTCATTGTAATGATATCTTTTTTTCTTCTTTTTTATTTTATTCTTTTTTCCTTTTCTTTTAACGTTACTAAGCTAACGAATTTTCCATTTTATTAGGATATCGTTCGGGATATTCCTTTTAAGCTCGATTTTCCAAATCTTTATTTATATTACATCTATATAAAATTTCACTCGGCGATTATTTCAAATATTAAAACAGAAGAATTCACATGTTATCTCGATAACTTTTAGAACGTGAGTTTCATATTAAAACGTTACTTTACTTCGGTTGAATCATTATAATAACTTCTTTGAAATATTAATATTCGTGACCGCGTTGAGAATGTAAAATATTCTATGCATAAGATTCGTTGATAAAAAATAATTTCCCGCGTAACTTGGTAAAGAGTGAAACGTGAAAAATGTTGAAAAAGAGATGGCAGTATGTGATCCGATAAAAATTTTTTCTTTTTCTCTATTTTCGCTCTCTCTCTCTCTCTCTCCCTTTCTACACACAGAAAGAGAGAGAGAGAGAGAGAGAGAGAGAGAGAGAGAGAGAGACCATTAAACGTAAAAAGGAAGAAATCTTTTTTCAAAGGCAGAAGAAAATTCTTGCTTGAGGTCAGCTTCCTATAAATCGTCGCCTTGGAAAAGAACGCGATCGAACTTTTCGATAAAGCTTTCTCCATTAAAACTCGTGCGAGAACGAGAACGAAAGAGAGAGAGTGAGACAGAAAGAGAGAGAGAGAGAGAGAGAGAGAGAGAGAGAGAGAGAGGAAGAAAAAGAAAAAAAGAGAGAGAAAGAAAGGGAATTCTTATTCAACGAAGATTTCGATGACTTTAGAAATCTCCTTTTACGATCTTTTTAACTTCGAATATCGTCCACGATTTCGACTATTCTTCGAAAGAAAAGAAAAAGAAAAAAAAAAGAAAGAAAGAAAAGTTTTACGTATTCAGACGTGCGAACTTTTAGACGAATTTTTATTTTTTACAAAGGCGAAAGAAACATTTCGATTTATAAAGGAAAGACAATAATTTCTTTTTGAACATCGAAAAAAATATGTGTCGCTGAAAGAGCCGTGATATTTTTTATTACTTCAATTTTTATTTCTCTTTTAATATTTTTTCTTTTTCTTTCTTTTTTTTTTTTTTCTTTTAATCTACAATTTTTATTATTCTGAACTCATCACGATTGTTTGAATTAACATTTGAAAATACTCTACGAATCAATTTTTTTTCTCTATATTACTTAACTTTTTTCATATTGTTCAAACACAATTGTTCTGTAATATAGAAAGATAAAGAAAGAGAGAGAGAGAGAGAACGATAACTTCTTTTATAATTCATATGTAATTACGCTATATCGCTAGCAATCTCTATAGATATTCGAAATAAAAAATCAATTCAATTTGTGATACGAATTAACAATTAATTTTCTGACGAGCGGGCGAAGCAAGTTCCGTAAAAAAGGGAGGAACGAAAAAAAAAGAGAAGAACAAGAAAAAAAGAAAAAACATTCGATAGAAAAATGCATAGAACGAGAAAGAAGTTATATGTAATGGGCGCTTTTTATACGGGATCGATTAATTTCGATTTAATTGCTTGGAATACACGCACGAACAGTTCTGCTCATGGCGTTTTCTCATCGTCACGTTCCCCTATTATTACTATTATTATTCTTATTATTATTTTCTTTTTCCTTTCATCTTTTCCTTTTAATCACGACACCTTTAAGATTGAATCGATCTTTCTTTCAAAGAACGTTTTAGGTTTTGTTACAGGTAACGCGAAAATTGCGTGCATGCATATATGCATTATTCACTTATACGTAGTCATCTTATACACACACATATGTATATGTATATATATATATATATATATGTACATGTGTACATACACAGATAGGCTTCTACTCTTTAATACTTAGCGTTTAATATGTCTCCTTACATTAAAGCAAGGGAAAAGGGGTATTGTAAGGGGGTGAAGAAGTAGGAAGACAGAACCGATCGTTACGGTCTACAGCCACTTGTTAGAGCATCGTCGTCTCTTCTGCTTGTCTCGGATCGTCGTCATTGTCGTTGTCGTTGTCGTTGTCGTAGTCGTCGTCGTTGTCCTCCTCGTAATCGTAGTCGTAGTCGTTGAAGCTCCATTTAGTTCGAAAGGATGCCAACCCACGCTCTTCTTTCTCAAGTTCCTTTATCGATCGTTTTACAGATAGATAGATAGATAAATAGATAGATAAATAGATAGATAAATAGATAGGCAATACCTTTTGCTTTACGATCGAATATATCTTTTAGAGAAATTTAACGTAACTCTTTTTCTATCTTCTTCTCTCTCTCTCTCTCTCTCTCTCTCTCTCTCTCTCTCTTTCTCTTTCTCTTTCTTTCGAAACACATTTATCTTCTATTTCAATTCGTCCTTTCTATTCGTCGTTGTACCTCATCGTTTTACTTGGAAAGTATAGTAATCGATTGAACATTCCAATTAAGGTAGCCCTCTGACGCAACCTCAAATTGATCCGATCGTTACCAAGCCAGCTTGTGGTCTTCTTCCCTATCCATCTTTATATATATATATATATATATAGCTGATCGTAAACGTGGTATCACAGAAAATGACCCTAAGGTATTCGCACTCACTAAGCCGTTCTACGATTAGCTTCAAAATCGAATCATTCGATCGCCACAGGGTGTCTTTGTATTTATCCAAAACCAACGTTACGAAACCATCAAACGTATTTCCCATGCAAATCGTTCCGTGATCTCTGGGATTTCA
Organism: Vespula vulgaris; assembly: GCF_905475345.1. NCBI lineage: Eukaryota > Metazoa > Arthropoda > Insecta > Hymenoptera > Vespidae > Vespula > Vespula vulgaris. Next base: position 1,656,637 of record NC_066590.1, read on the forward strand.
ATGAATACTTTAAACGAAGATATCGAAGCTCACGTATTTCGTAACGATCGAGCTTTATTTTCTTTCTTTTCGTTTTCTTTGTTTCTTTATCTTTTCTCGTTTTTCTTTTTCGTTTCGTTTCGTTTCGTTTCGTTTTGTTTCTTTAAGTTTTCTTTTTTCTTTCTTTTTATATCTAATTCAAGGATCGAATTCTCGTGTTACGAATTTGTTGTATCTACAATAAGATAGGCGTTAGATTTTATTTGATTAGAGAAGATCCTTTCGTGTTAACCCGAGAGAATGCGAAAATTAATCTTCTTAGTCTAGAATCTAATGCGATAAGTACGTTCCTTACGAACTAGTGAGATTCTAATACGACTTAGCTAGGAAAGAGAGAGAGAGAGAGAGAGAGAGAGAAAGAAACAGAGAGAGACAGAGAGAGAGAGAGAAAGAAACAGAGAGAGAGAGAGAGAGAGAGAGAGAGAGAGAGAGAGAGAGAGAGAGAGAGAGAGAGAGAGGGAGAGATTATAAATTATGCTTGAAAATTGTCGGAAGCTTAGAAGCCCACCTACTCTGGAATTTCGAGATTAGGTTCTAAGTTAGAGAGAAAGAGAGAGAGAGAGAGAGAGAGAGAGAGAGAGAGAGAGAGAGAGAGAGAGAGAGAGAGGACACATTAGGTTATACGACTTTTGATTATATGGGTCCACATAAATCGTGCCTCGGTTTTCCTTGCCTCCGAACTATACGATGACGATTTGAAATACGTATTCCTATGTAGATTTTACGTACATACATATATACATACACATGCGCGCATAAATACGCTTACAAACGTTTATATATTCTACGTTGTAAAGGAAATTCACGAGAGACCGGACAATTTAATCCATTTACGTTACGAGGATTTAATTTTATCATGAAATTTGTTCCAACATTAGAAATATGTTTATACTCTTGAAGATAAAATCTTTTGGTAAGTTTGAGTTTAATATTTACCAAGTATTATTATAAATATAGAAATCTATTCCTATCCGATAATAATCTATAGCATATAGAAGCAATATATATATATATATATATATATATATATATATATATATATATATATAGTTTCTTTCAATTCCGAGAGAGTAAAGAAAAATTTAATTGCAAAGGGTTAGAAGAAACAGGTCATTGTCGAAGCGATACTCTATAGCGAGTTAATTCTCTGATCGCTTGGATTTGTTCGTAGTTATATGCTACACTGTGTAATCGTTCGAGATTCCTGTTCGAGACAAGATACAGATACTTAACGAATTTCCTAAAATGTAATAATAAGTACATACATACATACATACATACATACATACATACATACATACATACATACATACATACATATATATTAAAGAGAAACGTGATCAAATTTAATTGGATCGTAGATAAATTAAAAAGTTATCGGAATAATTTCTTTTTTCTGTCGATTTTTTCTTTTTTTTCTTTTTTTTTCTCTCTCTCTCTCTCTCTTTTTTTTTAAATCGGATTATTGAATTTCTTTCTTTCTTTTTCCTACATACATATACGATTGAATACGTTACTATTATTCCTGTTAATTTTTTATATATATATATAATTTATATAATATTATACTTATTTCACACCATCCTTTAAATCGCATATGATACGTTGATTTCACGCACGCTTTCGGTCCGCATTCAGACACGAGTCAGAAATCTGACAATTCTCGGCGTTCTCTCTTTCTTCAGGCTCATAGTATCGATCGCGTTCTCATTACTGTATTATTAAATTTTACGGTGCATGTAGAAGAAGCTCGCTTCTTCCATTTGGCTGGCAACGTCAGCCGGTGCAGCCGGATTGCTCCACTTCGAAATCCAATAACTCAAGTTGCTACCTCGCTGACCGTGGCGCCAGTGAATTTTGGAAGTTGGAAGGATATTCGACTTCGTTTGATTAAGAAAATTATTACGAAAGAAGGAATGACGGATATATATATTTTTAATATCACATATATATATATATATACATATATGTAATATAATATATGTAATACAAATATATATATATATAAGATTAATTTTAATCTATAAAATATAAATATATATATATATATATATATATATATATGTATGTATTTTATATGAAATATATATATTTTATATATATATATATAAAATGAAAGAGAGAGAGAGAGAGAGAGAGAGAGAGAGAGAGAGAGAGAGAGAGAGAGAGAGAGAGAGAGAGAAAAAAAGATAGAAAATAGAAAATATTTATCTAGTTTACACACGTAGATAGATTTACAATACATTTTACATTTTATCGACTTCGTCTGTTTAAGAAAATAATTACGAGAGAAGAAATAAGAGAGAAAGAAAAATAAAGTTATAAAATACCAAATATTATTTATACATCTAAATCAAACAGACAGAAAGACAGATTTAGATTTTACATTTTATTAATTAAACAAACACCATTCATTCGGTCCTACGGAATGTTTGATCGAAAACAATTACGCATAACTTGGCATAACGTCAGCAGTTTCTAACATTTGTTTCTAACATTCAACGTTCCAACAGAATTCACGAGAAATTCATACGTTCGTTCGGTCAGGGGCATACACCGTCAGGCAATTTCGAGAAGCTTTCATTTCAAGGTAGAATGCACTTTTCCCATTTCGCAGTCCAGTACTCTGTACGATATATGTAGTATGTCTAGCTCTCTCTCTCTCTCTCTCTCTCTCTCTCTCTGTCTGTCTCTATCTTTGTCTCTGTCTCTGTCTCTGTCTTTTCGACACAGTTGTTTACCTCGTCCGCTTAGAAATTTATAAAGCGGATGAACGCGAAAGGCGGCAATTTTTTTTTTTTAGTACGCCCATACACGTACACACATTCACACATATTCTATTTCTTCTCTCTATCTTTCTCACTCTCTCTTTATTTCAAGTTTTAGATCAGAGCGTTAACATGATTTTTCGTCAAAATTTATCTCGCGTATAAACGTTTTCTTCTTCTTCTTTTTCTTTTTTTTTCCTTTTCTTTCTTTTCTCCTTTCTTTTTCTTCGAATTTGTGTTTACACGTCCATCGTGAAGAATGAGAAAGAGGAAAGAAAAAAGAATTCGCGAAATTATTAATTGAATACAAATAAAATATATTAATTAATCACAAGGAATACGCTTATAAATTTTGCTTTTTGAATTATCCTTTAGGATAAGTGAAAATGAATTTAATTGAATAAATCGAATGTAAACTTTCGGACGAATGGAACGTTAGTTACGTGCTTTGAAATTGTTCTATCGTAAATATGAGAATATCGTAAAAATAGCGTTCGAGAGATACACAATTTTTTTCTTTTTCTCTTTTTCTATTTTTTTTTCTTTTGCTTTTTTTCGGAGTTTTTTTTTTTCATCTTCATTCACCAGGCGACACGATCCAGTCACGTTTCGACGTATATACACGTACCCACGTGTGCTTTATGTTTATACGACGATTCTCAAATACAAAGAGAATGAGCGAGCGAGAGAGTGAGAGAGAGTGAGAGAGAGAGAGAGAGAGAGAGAGAGAGAGAGAGAGAGAGAGAGAGTGTTAAAAAGTGTAAAATAACGAGAAGCGTGAATGTTGATCGTTCGTTTGAAATTAACATCTAAACTTTGAAATATTAAACTGCGTGATAGAAAAAAGGTATAAACTGTATGTTTATCTTTGAAAGATTATAAAATTAAAAAAAGAAAAAAGTATCGGGGAAATCGATCGTTCCTTTCGAGAAAGAAGAGATGAGAAATTCGACGATTTTGAAAGGAAAAGAAAAAAAAAGAGGAGATTAAAAAATGTTTTTAACGAATGAATTTTTAAATTACACATCTTGAATTACAATGAAACATATGAAAAATTTCAATGAATTTTCATTGATCATTTTACATCTAAAAATATATTGATCATTTTATATCATGTAGGTACTATTATAAAATTGGATTAATAATTTAAAACAAAAGAAAAAATGTAAAGAAAATTCAAAGTAATTTCCATTTAGAATATTACTATTGTATAAACACTTTATATATTTTTTATATTTTACATCGTATATCATTACAAATTTAAATAAGAATAATTTAAAAAATTTGACACATAATTCTCGTATTTTCATTATATTTCAATTTATTTATATAAAAAATATATATATATTTTCGTTACCATAGATTTTGTCATACGAAAGAAACATAACAGGACGTTGCGAAATCGTATATTTTATATATATATATTTTTTTATATATCTAATTAAAAAAAATTGTTACGAAAGTTACGTTATCAAAGCGAAGAGAAAAGTATCGTTTTAAATGAATAATTTTTTTCCGGAAGAGAAGAAGAAAAAGAAAAAGAAGAAAAAAGAAGAAGGGAAAAGGCAATATCGAGTGACCGATTTTTTTTTTCTTTTTTTTTCTTTTTTCTTTCATTACTGCAGCAGAATCGTGAAAAAATGGGCCGGATCTTTTTTTCCGACTGATAGGAGATAGAAAATGACTTGGGTGCGTTAGGATCGAGGCTGTCTTGTGGCGTACTCTACGTGGGATAACATGGGTAAGGTAGAGAACGACATTATCGGCCGTCACACTGGCTGACACACTACTATATCCTCTTGTGAAAGGTGAACAATGGTAATTGGTATGAATGATGCTGATATATATATATATATATATATATATATATATATGTGTGTGTGTATGTATGTATGTATGTATATATAGTTACTTATATAGTTACATATATAGTTACGTATATAGTTTCCAGCGTCCATTTTCTAGCTTTACAATGTTCGATTCGGCGAGCGCATTTACCCCATTTATACCAGCTCTCTGAACGGCAGCTTTTGATAGGCTTATCGAAGATAATTAGTCGACTACGAGCCGGAAAAGTTTTCAAATCGCTCGTGTGAATCAGTCAGGTTATTCGATTCCATAACGACTACGAGAGAGGGACTTAGAGCTAACAAGAATGGTATTGTTCAGGATAATTACGTGATAATTTCAACGTACTAGCGTATATACATATTTTTTCATATATAATTTCATAGAATATTTCTTATTATAAAAAAAGAGATGATCTGTATGGATTTGAGTCGATTAATTTTTAGATAATTCCTTCCGAACGGATAGATTGAAATAATAGGTTCTAAGTTAGAAAGAGAGAGAGAGAGAGAGAGAGAGAGAGAGAGAGAGAGAGAGAGAGAGAAAGAAACTAATTATACAATTTTTAAACTTAACAAAATTTTTACAAGAAAAATGATATATATATTTATCTTTCTCAGAGATTCAATAAATATAAGTAATATAACACGCGGTTGCTATCGATCATCGATTATCGCGTGTATCGCGAGCTCGTACACGGGCTCGTTTGAAAAAGATTTATCGGCGCGTGAAACCGTATTAAAAGAAGAGAAAATCGAAGGGAGATACAAGAAGAGAAAAAAGAAGAAAAAAAAAATCGAAAGAAAGGTGACCGTGTCACATGGTGCGTTACTCTTAGGCTAGTGATACGTGTATATACGTGTATATACGTGTACACAGGTACTATTGTACACACTTGCATAAACGCATATTTATAATACACAATAGACACGTAGTATGTATTTACGATCTATGTAGTTCACTCGCTTGAAACGCGGAAAGTTTTCGCAGATTTTTCTTCCGTGTCTTCGTTGCCGCGGTCGATGTAACGTCGAATCGAAAAAAGAAAAAAGAAGAAAGAGAAAGAATAAATAAAAAAGAAAACAAATGGGAAGAGAAGGGAAGGGAAAGGGAAGAGAGGGAAAAAAAATTACTTCGCTCGATCGCGTTACGAACTAGGTCGGAATACATAGAAGACAGAGAGAGAGAGAGAGAGAGAGAGAGAGAGAGAGAGAGAGATAAATAGATGGACAGACAGACAGACAGACAGACAAATAGTTAGAAAGAGAGAGATAAATAAATAGATAGACAGATAAAAAGAGAGAGAAAGAGAGAAACAACCAATAGTTAAAAGCTACTGCATCGTTTGTTCTTTCCAATAACTTTACTTATTCGAAAACACGATTGAAGGTCGTATAAATCGTTTCTACGAATTTCTCGATCGGTATTTCGTCCTCCGACATTTTTATTTAATCTGTTGTGTATGCGGTTGGAATAGGTCGACTCGGAGTTAAGCTCACGATATTTCTTGAATTTTTCTAGTTCTTATTGTTCGAAATATGTGTAAATATGTGTAGAGAGAGAGAGAGAGAGAAAGAGAGAGAGGGAGTGAGAAAGAGTGATATGTAAGTGCATGAATGTTCTTTATCGAATAGTTTCGTTCTTTTTCGAATCTTTCTTGGTCTTCTTCGAGGTCGATATCGAATATCCTTCTCCTTTTATGTGTATAAGTATGTTGTGTATGCGTATTTCCGTGTATGTATGTAGAAGTGTACTTGATCTATATAGAACGTACATACCAGTTATAAATTCTTTCGAAAACGTGTGCATATATACACGTTTAAAACCAGTTTTCGAATATGAAGTAAGATGATGAAAAGAGTTTGGATGGATTCAAGAGTTTCGTCGTCGTCTTCGTTGTCGAACTGATTTTACTTTTTCTTTTTTTTTATTTCTTTTTGGGGATCATAGATCGAACCTGGGAAGAGATGATAAGAGAGAGAGAGAGAGAGAGAGAGAGAGAGAAAGAGCGGGAGAGAGAGAGAGAGCGAGAGAGGGAGAGAGAGAGAGAGAGAGAAAAAAGGAAAGGAAAAGAAAAAGAAGGAAAGACGATAAGTATGCCATGACGTAAAGACAAGAAATAAAATAAAATAAAATTAAATTAAATTAAGAAAAATAAAAAGAAAACCGAAAGAAAGAAACGCGAGGCGAGGTTGTTAAGAAATGTTGTTTTTTCATTGTACGGAATCTATGTTTTAGGCACGTCTTCGAACAAGAAGAATCAATTGAGTTCATAAATATAATGGGTTCTTCCATGGTAAGTTTTTCGTAGGCAGTTATTGGAGAATATCTGTATAATAAATATATATATATACATATATATATGTACACACATATATATATATATATATATATATATATATATATCGCTAATTACATGTGGTGTTGTTTTAGACATTCATTATAGATCATTAGAGGTATTCGACTTTTTTTTATCGTTGTTCTTGTGTGTTCAAATAGCGAGATATCGAAAGGAAAAAAAGAAAAAAAAAAAAGAAAATAATAAGAAGAAAAAGAAAAGGAATAAATAAATAAAAAAATAGTAAATCGATCGACGTTTCTTCCAAAGAACAAAAAATAAAGAAAAAAATATCTATATATATAAAAAATTATTTATATATATATATATATAGAAATGTCTATGTATATATAAATTATATATATACAAATATAAATATATATATGTATATGTATATAATTTTTTATATATATAAAAATGATAGAACAAAAAGAATCATTTTAAAAAGCGCCGATGGTTTATTATTTATTGACATACAGATATACATACTCACATATACGCATACACGCATAGTTATATTAAAAGATATAGTAGCTTTTACCCGCAGATCAGAGCATGAAGTTTTGCTATGAATATTCGAACGGCGCGGTCTATGTACCGCATTTGATGTTGCGTTTCGATATTATATTATAAAATACATATATATAAATATATATACCTATACAACATAACAAACGTACACTTGCAATCGTTAATTGCACATGAGGGAGGAAATGGGGCTTTCTTTCTATCCATTCAATTATCTTTTAATTTATATTTAAATATTATAAGTTATCTCTCGATTTTATTTTACTCTTAAAAATATCAATATAGCATCATTATTGTTCGTACGTATTTATATTGTAATTATTTATAAATAATACTCATCTCAAAAGATAGTTTTATATATATATATAAAATTATTGATTTTATTTGTCTACTATAATAAACAGTTTATATTATAATTATTTTCTTATGTCGTTATCGTAAATTAAATTCTCAATTAATTAATCATTATTATTCATATACATTGAAAACTTTAAATAATGATTATCTAAAGTTTTAATTATTTATAATTAACCATAGAGAATAATCATAGGTATCAGAAATTAATAGAATATACACACACACATACACACACATGTATACGCACAAACACACAAAGATACACTGATACGTTTTACTGTGTAATAGGATCAAAAGGATAACATATGATTGATGGAAAAGGAACCCACGTTATATCCCATTCATGGCAGCAGGTGTACGAATAACGCAATTATTTAGATTATTATTCGATAGAGGACGAGAGAAATAGAAAGAGAGAGAGAGAGAGAGAGATGGAAGAAGACAGAGAGAAAGAGAGAAAACTAAATTAAACAAGAGAGAAAGAGAGAGAAAGAGAGAGATTATAAAGGGCAAATCGAGCTTAAAGTAAACCTTTTCTCGCAAATACAAGATGGAGTAACAGTGGGAGTTGAAAAGAAGATGGAAAAGGAGGTTGAGGGAGGGAAATGTAGGGGAGGAAAACTCGAGATAATTGTAACGATCTAAAGGGTAACTTTTCTGTTCGTTTGGCGAAACGACTAAACGCAAGCTCACAAGCACGTGAAACTTCCCTAATTAAATTTATTTGAGCTTTCGTCTCGAAATTACGTGATAATGCGACTCGTATCACCTCTGCACGTGTACGTATAAACACGTATAAATATATATACACACACACACATATTATATATATATATACTTACGCACAGCATATACAAACAGACACACATTTCAGTATACTGTGCGATAATATCATTCTTATCGCGTATATAAAGCGTACAAGGTTCGTATATTCACGCTCGGGTGAATGAAAAATTACTTTACGAGGGAACAACGTGGAATCGTTGCGGACACTTAATCCGCCATTCGTTGAAATTAATCCTCAGCAATGTCTCTTTCTGTTTTTCTCGTTTACTCTCTCTCTCTCTCTCTCTCCCTATTGTTTTCCTATTCCCTCCAATGGTCGAAGATTATAGCGAATGTTTCTATCGAAAAACCGAAGCGGAGATTTAATTGAGGGAATAAATATTCCTTTGTTTTTTATTTCGTTTTTCGTTTTTGTTCGTTCTTTCTTTTTTCTTTTTTTTTTTTTCTTTTATTCGAAATAAAAAAGCAATATTTATTTTCCATCTTTTATCGTCATTATTTTCGTTCCTTCTTCTTTACCTTTCCTTCATTTTCATAATTCAAAGCGAACGAGGTAGATTTTGTAGCGTTTTATCGAATTTTCTCTTTTATTATTTCTTTCTTTTTATTTTCGTTTGGAAATTCGATAATGGTAACGTCGGTAGTATCAGTTCCAAGTGTCTTGGAGGTATACGGTTCTAGAACAATGCCTTCGACGTGATGTGCGTCCATTACGAGGGGGATGTCGTAAAATAGGATCCATGCTCGTAACTTACAGGAAGTTATACTGTCTTACGTTGCATAAAACACATATCGTCTTGGATGTGGCACACAGACATGATACACGTTACACAGAGTGAAATCCACATTTATATATCTATGTATCTATATTATATATATTATTATATATATGTATATAATACATATCTATGTGTATATATGAGGAAAGAAGTTAGTAAAAAAAGAAAAATGAAATCAATTTCTTCACAGAATCCGATTACTTTCATATTTCAATAACCTAGACGAAATGATTTACAAGATACTGATTTATATTTCTAATATACAGAGACAAGTACACGTATCCGTAAACGTACATACACACATATACACGTGCGTGCACCCACATGCACACACGCATACAATTTATACAACGTTGAAGCTCATAAACGTCATACGTCAGAAACGTTATACGAAATATCATCGTGAATGGACTCGAACGAAATGATTCAACGATCGATCAATGTTATCTGACGTTTCGGATAAGATAAAACGTGCTTTGAGTTAACTAGTTTAATATTTAGATCACTTGAGATCGTCTCTCTACGAGGGATGATTAGTTTTTAGAGATGCCGTCCTGTGTGCTCCGTTTTGCTTAGAACGCATAGAATTGATTATACACGTAATGCTTCTTATATACCGTATATATCGTCATCTGTTTGCTTAAAGATAATACAATAAAGAACAGTAGAATATTTCGTACGTACCATATGAGATAAAGATTTTGTCTTAACGATATTAAGAATTTTCAATATCTCAACATTCGATATTATTTCTCAAATTATACCCGATTATTATATTACGTAATAATTACGACAATGATTATGATCAAATAATTTTGTCGTTGTTCCGAGGATATCTGCGTTTGAATAAAAAAAAAAAGAAAAAAATAATTAACGAATTAAAAAAAAAAATACGTCACTTAAATTTTTAAAAAGAAGGAGAATCCAAATCTCATGGTACGGTGATAGTGGAGGAGAAACGGATGTGGAGAAAAAAAAGAAACATGAAAAAATGAGAAAAAGAGATACAAAAAAAAAAGAAAGAAAAAAGAAAAAGAAAAGAGAAGAGAACAAGAGAAAGAAACTAGATAAACGCGAAGAGAAACGCTTGAAACGATTGAAAAGCTTCTACACTTCTGTGTCACTAGTCTAAGCATGAAAGTAAATGTGTTTTCGGTGTGTTGGTTTAGTGAAAGCTGAATGGTTCTTAGGGGTAGCGATATCACCGGGTTGCTCGGTTCACTGACTCCGAGAGCAGAAGGAGGGGTGGTTTGGGGGAGGACAGGGGGTAGAAGGACGGATTGCGTCGTCGTGTCTCACCCCCTTTTTTTTTTTTTTTGGGCTCCCTTTCTTTTTTTATCTTTTCTGTTTTTCTCGCGAGTCTTTACACAACTCGTCGCGGATTGAATATTAAAAAAAAAAATAAAAAAGAAAAAAAAATCATAAAGATGACGTTATTAACCTTCGATCTTTCTGAGCAGAGAAAAAAGAGATCTTGCTGTTTGATAAAATTGACTTGAATATCTTATTCATTATTTATAAAATGTTTCGAATACGTATTGGAAATTAAGAAGCGCGAGAAGAAGATCGGAGATCAGAACCGATGAAAAAATCGATGTGATTGATTTTTTAATATTTCCTAACATTCAATTATAATTTGACATTAGTTTGATATTTTTTTGTTCCTTTCGTTTCGTCTATTTTTTCTTCTTTCTTTCATTCTTTTTTAGTACTTTTTTTCTGTTTTTTCTTTTTTTTTTTTTTTTTTTTTTTTAATCGATGAGCTTACAGGTATAGTTCAGTTTATAAAGTTGATATCTTCTTTCGAATCGAAAGCCAACGTTTGGCGTTTTTGAAAACAATTAATTCTTTTTTCGATAGTACGATCGCTATTGAATTACCAAAGTTCAAACTACTCGATGAACGACGATTCGTAAACGATAGCCGTTCAAACAGAAATAAAAAAAAAAAGAAAAAAACAGAAAGAAACAATATAGAAAAAAGAGAGAGAGAGAAACAGAGAGAGAGAAAGAGAGAGAAAGAGAGAGAAACAGAGAAGTTAGGTTCAACGAATGTTCGTATTTTCTCGATGTATAAAGGATTTTTCGAACCGTGAGACCACAACGAACACGCGTCGCAGACCGTTTTCCGCTTGTCCATTCTATTTCACAAGAGTCGTTCTTTTTCGTTTTCTTTTTCTCGTTCTCTCTCTCTCTCTCTCTCTCTCTCTCTCTCTATTTTTCTTGTTTTTACTCAGGTCACTATCCTTGTTTCTTTTCCTTTTTTTATCCTTTTCCACTTTTTCCACTTTCTCTCTTTCTCTCTCTTTCTCTCTTTATTTTTTCTTTCTTTCCTTCTTTTTTTTTCTTTCTTTCATCATCGACGTATATATATGTATGTGTGTCTATATCATACATACATATATATATATCTATATACATATGTATATATACGTGGTGTATATACATGCATATACATATATACATATATACATACATACATATATATATATATATATATATATATATATATATATATGTCTACTTCGTCCCTTTTACTTGGTTATTTGCAAACTCTCCCTGATCCTAGAAAGATCATGGCTGTGATCTACGAGGAGGGTTAACCGCAAATACGTTGGCGTTATCGCGTTTACTCCATAAAAACTCTTTTCTCCAGACTCGAGTAAGATAAACGGAGAGAAAGAGAGAGAGAGAGAGAGAGAGAGAGAGAAAGAGAAGGTGGATAGGGATGACAAGGACGTGCAAATAAGTTAGACGAAGAGGATTTATAACGCTCGTTGAAATAACATTTTTTTTCTTCAAAGTGAACGTAAAATTGAACTGAAAATTAGGAAACGAGTTTTTGTAGATGGTAGTTAATGCTCTCTCTTCTTCTTTCTCTCTTTCGTTCTCTCATTTTCGAAATATCTTTTTCCCGTTTATTTCGAATTATTTTTCTTTGCGATCAAACAAAGAAAAAGGAAAATAAAAACACAGATGAAAATCATGGTGATATAGCGGGGGTTAAAGGGTGTTATGAAATTGATAATCTTGCCTGCGTAGAGAATATCGAACGGTCATTTTTTATTGGTTTCGCAATCGAGAATCGTTTAGCGTTGAGCTTTTAATTTATCGTTGTAATTTAATATCGAGTTTTCGTCGTGATAATGTTACACGAGCACCAGCCGGCTATACGCGGGAGGGGAGAACAATATTTTAACGGGTTATAAATCGTGGTTATAACGCATATCACAAGAGAGAGAGAGAGAGAGAGAGAGAGAGAGAGAGAGAGAGAGACAATCCACGAACAGTATGAAAGAATTTTTAGGGATACATTTTTCTGTTCGCTCTTTCTTTCTCTTTCTTCTTCTTTTTCCTTTCTTTCTTTTTTATGAAACGAAAGTTTAACCTGCTAAAGTTTTTACAAAAATATTTGTCACGTTTCAATTCGTACGATTAATTTTCTAAATACATATCCTATATCTGTACAAACTAACGTGTACGTTTCGATACACATAAATATATAGGTATATATATCTACTTATTTAACTATCACTAATCTTTATCCTTCGATTCATTCGTCGTACAAATACGACTCGTTAGCAGATTCTGCGTTACACATGGAAGAACGATGAACACGAGAACCGAGTGTAAAACGTACGTGTAATTTATGTAACCGAAAGTAATGTACATGCCGCATTCGTTTCCTGTAGGTACATACATATAAAAAGACACTTAAACGTACGAACGTACACAAACGTATAGAGATACACACGCACATACGCGTACAGCGATGTTCATACACGCGCACACACACACATATATATATACAGACATACATACGTACACGCTACATGCACACACACTTTCAAAGAAATGGTTTATTGCGTAGAACTAGGAATATAATCGTGCTTGTAAAACCGCAGCTTCCACTACGGTTTATGGTAGAGTAGTAAAACTTTGATCAACCCTCGTTGTTTTCGATCGCAAGGACCAAGGACTTCTTTTATTTATTTTCTTTCTTTTTTTTATTCTGTTTGTTTTCACAAAGTGTGCGACGTTGTTTCGTATTAGTCATTCCAATCGAACGTATTTGTTTATTTACGTAGGATACATTGCTAGGTTTAGGACATTGATTATAAACGTATATATGTATATATGAATATACATGTGTATACGAACACGCGTATGTCGAATATGTCGCGTCATTAATTCAGTCATACGCGAGATATCATGGAGCGGAAAGGTTCGTCGTACTGTGCAGGATACCAAATATATATGTACGTATATATATAATATAATAGAACACACACACACATACACATATATACTTTCATACATACATACATACACGTACACGTTCGAATTTAAACGTTATATTAGGATTCATGAAATCTCATACTACGTAGGAGGATCATGTGTTTCTCGTGATTAGATACATACATACATACACACTATAGATAACCGTTTACTACGATGCAATTCAATTTTCTTCAGATCGTTTGCTTCCGATTTGATCAGCCTTATAGATCACTTAGATATAATTATCGAATCGATTCAATCTCACATGCAATATAACGTAAATTATAAAATATCAGAATTCATTCAAGGATTTCTGATTCGATCGTAATTTTTATTTAATAACGTTTCTCGATCGCTGAAGAGAAGAGAAAGAGAAGAAAAAGAAGAAAAAAGGAAAAGAAAGTCTTATTATAAGGAGCTTCTATTAGTCGTTGATTTCTCAAATATCAACTAAGGCGATTTTCTCGAATTTATCGTATGCACAGAGATACAGGATTCGTGTCTCTTTGTTAAATAAAAGCGTCCGTAATGGCCGCCAGTAGTAGCGTTCTAAATACGATACGACAAGCTTAATGACGTTAGGAGCTCTCGAGTAAACTCGCAATAAGTCAATCGTACGTTTTCCTTCTCTCTCTCTCTCTCTCTCTGTCTCTGTCTCTCTTCTCCCTTTCTCGAATTTCCAAGAAGTAGTAGTAGTAGTTAGTAATAGTATCCTCTTTCATCCTTTTCGAACGTGACTCGTTTCCTCCAATGGGAAAGCTACTTTAGTTTCCTTAGGCTTGCCCGAGTGAGTACGAATGGTTTGTACCAGTCAGAATGAGAGAGTGAGTGAGAGAGAGAAAAAGAGAGAGAGAGAGAGAGAGAAGAAATATATAGATGGACAGATATTTATTCGTTGAATTCTCTGCAATAGAAGAGCGAACAAAAAGGTTTCTAGCTGGACCAAAAGATCTAAGGTGAATTTAAAAATTAATTAAATCCATTGCGAAACCTTTTAGATTAATTTTTCGTTGTTATATCACGAACGTAAAATCGTAATACTCCTTTGTAAAACTACCTGACTAATTGAGATCTTAAAAAATCTCGAGAAAGAAATAATTCAGATTTTAAAAGTCATGTAAACGAGAAATTATGGGCTCATAATTGTGTATCGTTGAGATAAAAATTAAACCGACAAAAAGAAAGAATATAATTAATATAATCTTTTTTTTCTTGCAATTTTGTTTCTAATATAAAATGATAAAATTATAGATACATAGATACATAGATAGATAGATAGATAGGTAGAGAGAGAGAGAGAGAGAGAGAGAGAGAGAGAGAGAGAAATAGATACACATACACGCATATATCGTACAATTCTCTTTTTTTTTTACGAGACTTAGTTCCTGATACCGATTTAATTGATTTAATCATTCATATTTCACATATATATATATATATATATATATATATATATATATATTATATATTATATATGAAATTATTATTTGGAATGTCTAAATGCATTTGTCATTAGGAAATACGTATTAAATCGGCGACATGAACAGACACGGGCCAATGATCATTGAAACGATCGAATGTTCCATTTAATTCCTCGTTAGTCGTAATCCTTTTTCCGATGCTATAAAGATTCGCGCACTGGATCGACTTTAATAGGGTTATCGTTGTATTTACGTGGCATTTTTATAGTGTTTCGTTAGCCACTAATTATCAGAGGATGATCCATCCTATCTTCCAGTACAGATTAGAAAATAATTTTTATGTGTGGTTTCTCTTTTGTGCCTTTTTTTTTATTTCTTTTAAATTCGTAAAAACTTACGAATATTTTTCAGAGAGAGAAAAAAAAATTGTGTATACATATTCGCAGGATGGACTATACATTTCTGGACGATAATTTTGACAGTTAATTACTCTTTTTCGAGATTTTTTAGAATCATTTTTTATTTTTTTTTTTTTGGTCAGATTTATTAGAAGCTACGCGTTTGTTTTGCATCATCCAAAGATATGATACGTTTATGTAATATATATAAAAAAAAATATGATATGTATATGATATAATATGTATATACGACGAAAAGACGAGACCTTTCTTTCTTTTTCCTTTTTTGATTTCTTATTATTACAGTATTAATTTAATCGAAAGCAATCATTTTGGGCGCATCAATATATTCGATCGCCGTTCTCGAACGCGCCATTTTAACGTAGATAGAAAAGGGGTTGAAGCCTTTGGCAAAAGGGGTAGACGAGCGAGACTAATGGACAGGCCAATGGTTCGCGTGACGTTTTTACCAAGAAGCTCGAACACGCATATATCTGTCTTTTATCTCTCTCTCTCTCTCTCTCTCTTTCTATCTTTCTTTCTCTCTTTTATCACGGTTCGAAAAACTCAAGGTTGGAAGATCGAGAAGAAGCTAGAGAAGACATTTTGAAAGAAGATTGGATCGATAGCAAAAAAAAAGATAAAAACGAAAGAAAAAAAAGTCGATCATTTATACTCTTTTCTTTTCGTCCATTTTTTTTCTTTTTCTTTTATATTTCTTTCTTTCTTTTTTGCGTTCATATACGCTTTTGGAAAAAAGAAAAATGGAGACGTTTTTTCTCCAGCAGAAAACCCTTTTCGAAGTTAATGAGATATAGAAAGATGTGGTTCTTTCCTTCCGCATACTATCTCACTCTTTTTCTCTACATCTCTTCTTCTTCCTCTCTCTCTCTCTTTCTTTCTCACATACACACACTTTTAACTTATTCCATTTAAAACGTCTGATCTCCATTAAAAGCATGGATTAGAGCGCGTTGGGTGTAATTTTCGTTATAAGTAAAGGAGAAAGAAGAAAAAAAGAAAGAAAGAAAGAAAGAAAGAAAGAAAGAAAGAAAGAAAGAAAGAGGGGAGAAAAATCGTTGAGAAGATTTTTCTTTCCTTTCTTCACTCCTCCCACCCTTTGCTCATCTCACCCCCTTTATCGACGATATCTATGTATAAGAAATCACGTTGGTCATCGAAGGAGATAAAAAGAAGGAGGAGGAGTTGATCTCGTGATCTGATATCTCTACCACGTTTTTTCATCGTTGATCAATAAATAAAAAAAAAAAGAAAAAAAGAAAGGAAAGAGGAAAGAAAAGGAGAAAAGAGAGAATGGGGGACGAAGAAGAGAACGAAGAGGACGAAGATGAAGATTAAAACGAAGATGAACGTGAAGATGAACGTGAGGATGAACGTGAAGATGAACGTGAAGATAAAGAAGGGCGGAAAATCTTTTGCGGTGTAGAAAAATGAATAGAAATGAAAAGTAGAAAAATGAAAGCAGAGGTGAGCGTTCGTGAAAGAGAAAGAAAAAAGAAAAGGGAAATAGAAAAACAAAAAAAAGGGAGCAACAAAGATGAAAGATGTGCGTACATGCGTAGGAAGGAGGTCGTTGGTATTAGTGAATGAAAGAAGCGGAAGACAATGGCTGGATAAATAGATACCAACCTACCTACCCTACGTACTTACTTACTTACTTACCTTTACTTTTTCTTCCTCTTTTTCTCTTCTCTCTCTCTCTCTCTCTCTCTCTTTTTCTCTTTCTCTTTCTGTCTTTTTCTTCTTCTTCTTTCTTCTTTTTTATCTACGGCAAACAAAGTGTGAGAACGTTCGGTAAACAGGAGAAAGGAGAAAAAGAAAAAAAAAGGAAGAAAAATGGGAAGAGAAGTTGATGTTAATCTTGGGACGATGTTTGAAATAGAGTGAAAGTAGATATAAGTGTGTATAATAATAATGAAAGGGGAGCCAATTGACGGAAGGTTTATTGACGAGACTAGAAGTTTTTCTTTTCTTTTCTTTTTTTCTTTCTTTCTTCCTTCTTTTACTTTAATTTTCCTTAGTAACAGGAGTGAAAAAAGGGAAATGAAAATTTACGAGAATTTCATGGAAAAAGAAGAGTACGTGGAGGAGTTGGTTGGTCGGTTGTTTGGTCACGATTAAGAGAATTCGTAAGAGACTCGTTGTTAAGGTTATCGTTACGTTTAAGAGAAACTCAATGTTAATTAATTCATTGAAAACGTCGGAGTGTCAGTAAATAAGTCCTCGACTCGATTTAACCGTAGAAATAGCAATCGATCGAATCGTACTTAGTTGTATAAGGAAGAGTAATCAACTATAGTTACTTACACGAAAGTATCTTTTGATACTTTCCGATGTACAATATTTACAGTGAATATACGATTTCGAGTTTACTTAGTGACACGAAGTAAGAGATAAGGGAAATAAAGAGATAAGGGAAAGAGACTCGAAGAAAGAGGATGAGGAAGGGGAGGGAAAGAAAGAGGAAGGGAAAAGCGAACAAAAAATTGGGAAAAGAGAGAGAAAGAATGAAAGAGAAAAGAAAAGAGAGATGAAGGAAAAGAAAAAGGAAAAGAAGAAGAAAAAGAATCAAAGATTTTCGACTATCAAACGAGAAAGAAAACAAGAGTAAAGATAAAAATATACAAGGGAAAGAATGAGAAGGAAAGAAGAAAAGAAAGGAAGGAAAGGAAAGGAAAAAACGAAAAGAATAGAAAAAAAAGAAAAAGGAAGGAAGGAAGGAAGGAAGGAAGGAAGGACGTAAACGAGAGGATCTTATCGAAGAAGAAAGAAATAAAAACAAAAGATAAAAATAAAAACAA
>NC_066590.1:1677500-1685000 GCF_905475345.1 Vespula vulgaris
AAGAGAGAAAGAGAAAGAGAGAGAAAGAGAAGAACATATCCATTAACGATCCGTTGACGATATAGAGTATATTTTGATCATAATCGACGAAGCGTAAGAAGATAGAGAGAGAGAGAGAGAGAGAGAAAGAGAGAGACAGAGAGATAAAAAACGACGAAGAATATATATATATATATACACATATACATATATATATATATATATATATATATACACAAAGCATATACACGCAATATATATATATCTCTCTCTCCACATATATGTATATGTATATATAAATATATGTATATATATATACACCAAAGAGAAAATTAAGTGCGAAATACTACGCAAGAGATAAGCTTGCGTAACGCAATAATTACGTGAAGTCTTTAAGAAATAAGGCTAATAAGAAGAGAATAAACGATAAATAATAATAGAGATAAATTAAGAAGAATATAATCTTTACGTACATATAACAGATAAACGTCGGACGGAGAAGATCGTTACGTTTGTTGAACTTTCGTGAAACCTGTGTCTGTCGTTCACTGGTTACTGGCTGTCTGTCTGTCTGTTGTCTGTCTGTCTGTCTGTCTTCTGGCTGTGTGCGTGCGTGCGTGCGCGTGTGTGTATTTTATCGACGAGACTGCAAAGATGTACGAAGGAAGCATGGCTGCCGAACGACAGGTAGGTTTAATTAAGAAATCATTATAATCGTCATCGTCATCGTCATTTATAAACGTATAAAAATTCAATCGTTGTGTAGCTCGTTCGAAAATTAGCGTTATAGCGATTTAATTCTCTTACAAGTGATATAAAAGAAGAAAAAAAAAGAAGAGAAAAAGAGTCAGATAAAAAATAAAATAAAAGAGGAAGGGAGAGTGGAAAGTTCAATTTTTTAATTTGCCAAGATCGTACGAACGTGTATATATATATATGTATTATACAAATAGCGTATAATATTGTATATGTATATATATATATATATATATATATATATATATATATACACAAGTTGATAAAAAAAGAAGAGAAAAGAAAAGTTTTCATTAAAACAAATATGGTATAATCGAGTTGAAAATAGTTTTTCCCGTTATTACCCTTCTCTTTCGCGAGTAATTAGATTCTTCCGTTTTAATAGACAAACTATTTGGGATTATTCCTGGGAACTTTAACGCGTTTGACGACGTTAGAAAAACGATGATTCGATTAATGGAGTTAGAATAATTATAGAAAGTCTCAGTCCTGGGATTATCTTTACCTTAGAGAGTCAGGGATTGTATGTATCTCTGTCTCTCTTTTTCTCTCTCGATATTATTGTCGATTTTGTGTAATCGATATCGCGTCCTCTGTGACATAAACACACTACGGATATTCGATAACTCGAAAGAATGTAACATATTATTTCGAGTTATCGATAATCGTGACGCGAAACAAAGAATCAAAAAGAACGAAAAGGAAAGGAGAAAAAAAAATACGAAAAAAATCGAATCGTCGGAAATGAACTCTTTTATCTGGTAAAAAGGAGATTTTTAAACAACTAATCGGGATCGGATGGTATCGATAAACATTTACAATTCGGGAAGGAAACATGACTCTTGGACAAATGTTCGATCCGGAAAAACGTAAAATGTGGAGTGAAAAAGAGAGAAAGAGAGAAAAAGAGAAAGAAAAAGAGAGAGAGAGAGAGAGAGAGAGGGAAAAAGGAGAGAACGATACGAGTCCCGTTGGGTTGCTAGTTTTTCGAATCAGCATTTTTCAAGAGAGGTCAACGACAGATTTTCTTATCGAACCGATTTCCAAGCTCTATATACATATGTATCTCGTTAGAAACGCTAGAACGTCGAACTTTTTGTCTAGTCGACGGATTTTCGAGCGGATTTTTCTTTTTCATTTTTCTTGTTCTTTTTTTTTCTTTTCCTCTTTGAAATCACTTTTTTACTTTTCTTCTCACTTTCCTTTTTCTCTCATCATTTTATTCTGTCTGATATTTTTCAATTCCTTTTTTTTTTTCTTTCTTTTTAATATCTTCACATTTCCTTCAACTCTTTTTCTTCTTCTTCTTCTTCTTACTCTTTCATCCTGTTCATCTTCTTACGTACGTACGTAGATACACACATACATACATACATATATATATATATATATATATATATATATATATATATATATACATACATACGTACATACGTACCTAGATATATACATACATTCATATAATACGCAAAGGAAATGAAATCATAGGGAGGATAAGCGGCTTACAATATCGAAAAGAAATTTCTAAAGCTTCGTCCTTCAAAGATTCCTTCTAGCGAATCGTACTCGTTCTTTGTCACTCTCGTTTTATGTTATACCATCAGGTGCATCCACGAACCATTAATCTTATCGAGGTTAAATTTATTGTACGTCACTGAACTTCCTCTCTCTCTCTTTTTTTCGGTTTTTCTCTGGAAAATATACTACCGATCCTCGAGCGTATATATGAAATTTTCTCTAAACTCTTCACTAACGATGAAAATCATTCGGATGAACCGAGATAAATCAGACTTTGATATCATAATCGAAAATAAATGATATCCTCTAAACAATATCTCTTCGTTCGATCTTCGAATAATTATATACTCGGTGATATTTAATAACTGTTAAGATTGAAAATTACAATTAAGTTCAAAGTTCAGTTTATTCCAAGTAAAACGACTGCTCGTTGGTTTAAATCCACTTTCAACGATTCGATCGATGCACTTTCCGGTCTCCGATGTGTAGAGTAGTTCTTAATAGAGACTGAAATGATTGACTTCCGGTCGACAGATGAGAAAGATTACAAAACATTTCCTTCTCCCTCTCTCTCTCTCTCTCTTTCTCTTTCTCTTTCTATATTTTTTTCTCTGTTTTTCTAGTTTCCTTTTGAAAAATTTCTACAGTAATAGTCAGGTTACGTTCGACAGAAAGTACTGGTTTACATCGTACGATGCAATTCGATACATCCCAATTTTTCATTCTCTCTCTCTCTCTCTCTTTCTTTTTTCCTTTTATCCATCTCTCTATCTATTTTTTTTTTATTTTCTTTTTCCCCTAGCTAACATTTACAATGTATCGTTATCGCGTTTGTTCTCTTTCTTTCTTTCTTTTTTTTGATATACATTCCATATTCGTTACACATTTCTCATTTTATATTTATGATTTATTTTTTTTCTTTCCTTTGATACGTTAATGATAATAATAATAATAATAATAATAATGATGATAATAATAATAATAATAATAATGATGATAATAATAATAATAATAATAATAATAATAATAATAATAATAATAATAATAATGATAATAATACAACAACAACAACAATAATAATTATTCAGAACAATGTGTATCGTAGCATTACAATAGCCAATCATTTATTTAAATTTCACTTCAATAACAATACTCTATTTCCCCACTGCACCGTATTCGTCATAATGTTAATCTCTTTGTGTTGGATTTGTCCTAATGAATGCCTTGAAGGATCGAGTACCGGGAAAACAACGTATAATAATAATAATAATAATAATAATAATAATAATAATAATAATACTAATACTAATACTACTACTACTACTAATAATAATAATAAGAACGACAAAACGAGCATGAATTAATTTTCCATTTTATATCTCTTTATGAACATTTTAGAAAGGATATTAAAAAAAAAAGAAGAAAAAAAAAGATAAAAATACGTTTTTGCGATCCGTTTCTCGTATAATAAAGTTTCACGAAAGAAAGAAATTCAGAATGTTTTCTATGAATGCGAGATAGAACGATTCGCGAGGATGCTTCAGAAAAAAAAGGAAAGAGAAGAAGAAGAAGAAGAAGAAGAAGGGAAAAGCGACCAAAAAGAGAGAGAGAGAGAGAGAGAGAGAGAAAAGGAAAAAGCAATAAAGATGAAAAAAAAAGAGAGAAAGAAAGGATTCAGATGAACGGGCGTGAAGATTGCAAGTAGTTCGACAAAATGAAATGCATAGCTAGTAGTAGAGTAGTAGTAGATCGTAATCGTCGGGTTTGTGTCGCGTCAGTTCAGGTAACGTAACGTGTGTCTGCTCGTAGCAAGGTTTATACTACTTGTCGTTTCGTAGTACCATTTGCACGAGATACATCGAAGGCGTCTGTGTGGGTGTATTAAGAGCGTTCCTTTTTTTTTTTATCATGAAACGTAATATCTTTATTATATTTCGAATATTTCTCTATGTAAACGAATGCAGACACACGACTACACATAAATATATAATGGGTATATACATGTTTGATACTTGTTAGATTACGAAAGGGTGCACACGATGTAACGTTTCCACAAAGTGGAAGTTGGCATTTTAATAATTCATAGCAACAGTTCGCGCGTATGTATGTATCTGTGTGTATGTATGTGTGTGTGTGTGTGTGTGTCTATGGAAGTTCGTTCCTCTACGGATTCTTTCACATACACGCATACATACATGTACATGCGTATATACGCGCACATATATGTATGTGTATGTGTGTGTGTATGTGTATGTGTGTATGTACATCGAAACGACGATGAGCATCCGTGTCGCAAAAGCATCGTTAGTTTTCTCTCTCTCTCTCTCTCTCTCTCTCTCTCTTTTTCTCTCTCTTTCTCACTTACTCACTCACTCACTCCCTCGTGAGTAATGTACAAGATCTAATGTGGCTCTTGGGAACTACCCTGTTGCGAGCTTTTCGGTTAATTTCTAACCGAGAGACAACTATCGATCTACTACTGATCTCGGAATGATCACAGACAAGATTTCGATTCCTATTCCGATTCCGATTCCGATTTCGATTTCGATTTCGATTTCGATTTCGATTTCGATCGTTCCTCACGTACGACACTTTTACGGTTTTATCTCGTGTCTGATATTAAATTCTTTTTCTACCGATCCGAAGTAATCCAGAAAGCTTTTACGTTGATCAACTGTCGTTAATTTTATTTGTGTTTTTCTTTTCTCTCTTCTTCCTCTTTTTTCTTCCTCTTCCCTCTGCTACCTTTCTTTCTTTTTATTTCCTGTTCTTTTCTTTTTTTATCACACTTCATTCATCCTCGTTAAATTTTTCGTCGAGTCAGGTGTATGCTTTACGAGCCGATATAGGGCTAATAATCGTTTTAAGGTGATTAGGATCTATTCCATATTCAAATTTTCACTTTGTACGGTCGAGTGAAGAGAGAAAGAGAGAGAGAGAGAGAGAGAGGATAGAAGGGATTAGGATTGATAATAACGATATAGTATTACTTAGTCGAATGAAATCGAAAGAAAAATATTTTCTCGATAAATCTTTAGGCGAAATCTTAGATATGGCCCCTGGGCAAAGTGGATCTTTGCTCTTGGGAAATGTTCTTGCGGAATGGAATCGAAGGAAAGAAGGAAGGAGAAAGAGAAAAGAACTGAAGAAAGAGAAGAAGAACAGAAAAGAAAGAAACAGAAGATAAAAGAAAAGAAAGAAAAAGAGAAGGACATATTCACCTGCTTTTAGAATGTAACGATCGAATTGCATGCATCGCAAATACGATGGTCACGAATAGAAAAGCGAATGGGAATGGGGGTCCTTTGCACGATGTCTGTTTCTTCAAGATTAAATTACGAGTTATCTTTCTTGGCATTAATGGAACGATTTAAAATGATATTTCATGTTCTTATAGAATAATGGAATCGAATAGCGTCCGGTTCATTAACGTGCATTACGATCCTCTAAACTATTAGAGATTAGATTAGAAAATATCTTCTTTCCTAAATTCGTTGTTACACAATTCGTTGGATCAAATAATTTTATTTTCGTAAAAGTATCGAAATATTTTTATAACATGTTCGTATGTGTGGTAAGAATAATAGTAACGATGACGACGATAATGAAACGTGCCTTGCAATCGTTATGTTGGATTAGAAATTTTCTATTCTCGTTAGATCGAGCGTCGTATCTTAGGACGAGATTCTGTATTACTGTAAAGTATCAAAAATATTTTATATCTCGTGTTCATATAGGTATACAATATTGAAATTGATAACGATGATTAAACGATAAATACGATTTTTTTTTTTTTTGACGATCCCTTCTCGTATTAGAAAATTCGTTTTGTTCGTAAATTGAGTTTCTTAAGAAGACCTTAACGTTAGATAGATTCTCTTTCTATCAGTTATGAAAATATTTATTTTCGTAATTATTTCATTTTCATATATAAATACAATAATGAAATCGAATAACGATCGGATAAAAAAATGTCTCTTTTTTCTTCTTTTCTCAATCTCTCGTATTATCTATCACGTAGAGAGAATAAATAATGCAAAAGTGTTAATATTTGATTTGTTTCAATCGTAGATGAAATTTTCATTTAATACGGTTTATGATATAAAATCGAAATATTATGTTAAATCGTGTAAGGATTAACATAGAATAGACACGAAACTAATGGAGATGCAACTTCTTGCGATATGTTATGCATGAAAATTACGTTTTCTCTTTCCCTTTCTTTCTCTCTCTCTCTTCTCTTTCTCTCTTTCCGTTCTTGATCCATTGGAGAAAGACTTTCGAATAGGAAAGCGAGACACTTGCTCTTGCCAACAGAGCGGGTCCTTCGACTAAATGCGATGAACGGAATAAATTACGACGCCGGTAGTTCGTTTAAACGTTAGTTCTCGTTTGGACGAGGAGAAATGAAGAGGAAGAGGAAGAGGAAGAGAAAGAGGAGAAGGAAAGAGAGAGAGAGAGAGAGAGGACATAGTGAGAAAGAGGAAGAAGGAGAGTCATTACTCGTATTATTCAGTCTTTTCTGAAAAGAGAGATAGAGAGAAGAAGAGACTCTCTCTCTCTCTCTCTCCTTCTCTCTATCATTCTTTCTCTCATTCTCTCTCTCTTTCTCTCATTCTCTCCCTCTTTCTCTCTTTCTATCATAAGTAAGCGAGTAGTATTCTGCACAGCTACCTTTCTCAGGGCTCACCGAATCAGAAGAGAGAAACCCTCGAGCTATGTCGTTTAAAAAGGGTCACCGGACGACGACTGTCTTTCCTCCAGCTGTAATTTCGTGCGGAATGAGATAGAGATAGAAAGAAAGAGAGAGAGAGAGAGAGAGAGAGAGAGAAAGAGAGAGAGAGAGAGAGAGAGAGAGAGAGAGAGAGAGAGAGAGAGAGGAAAAAGCAGTGCCTGGTTAATTAGTTTTCATGCTGCAGATATCATCAGGTTTTTGGTATAAATTTTATAACGAGAGAAGAGAGAGAGAGAGAGAGAGAGAGTGAGCACGCGCACGTTCCATTTTTCTGGACATTAAGTCTTGAATTTTTAAATTAGCATCATTGTAAAGGGACATATTGAAATAGAACGGAGAATTGAGATAACCGGATTTTCATCGCACACATTGCCAATTAATCAGCACACGTATCTCTTCGTTCGCAGGTACGATACGTACATTCAATGTAGAATTGATATAACTTATTACGTAAATGTGGATATTTACTTTCTCTCTTTCTCTCTGTTTTGTTATTTTTGTCCGTCTTCCAC
>NC_066590.1:1687500-1697500 GCF_905475345.1 Vespula vulgaris
ATAAAATATCGCAAAGCCTGTAATATATAATCCTATTTGAGTTCATTGAATCGACATCTTTTCAACTTTTGTCGAGTTTACCGTATAAAAGAAGAAAGAAACAGAGTAAAAGAAATAAAGAAAACGAGAAAAAGAGAGAAAAAGAGAGAGAGAAAGAGAGAGAGAGAGAGGAAAAAATAAACGAAAGCTCACAACACAACACACGTACTTAGGATATGTGACAAACGATCGCTTTAATGTAAACGATAAAGGTAGTAAATGTAATAGGTGGGTGAGAAAGAAGGGGAGGGGCTTGCTAGAGGGGGTAGTTTTTGATTAATGCGACACGTACACGCCAGTTGGTACGTTTAATCGCTTAATGCGTTAAACTGTGACGCGATAAAACGTTCTCGACGTGCCTTATTCGAAACTTGATTAGATTTAAGTGTCACGTGATTTAAAGCATCGTCAAATAAGAAAGTTCTTTCTTTTTTTATTGTTTTCTTCATCGTTCGTTTTTTTCTCTTTCCTTTTACTTTTCTATTTTTATTTTCGATGATGTGTAAATTTTTCTTTTCTTTTTTCTATTTCCTGGGTGTGACAGGGTTGAAGATACAAGTCAAATTTATAACTATTCCCAGCGTCCTGTAAACGTTGTCGTCCATACACTCCTGCGCAGGTTCTTATTAAATTCTCGAATTTCTCGAAATTCTCGAAGGAGAAGAGGAAGTTGAAAAGAGACAGAGAGAGACATAGAGAAAGAGAGAGAGAGAGAGAGAGAGAGAGAGAGAGAGAGAGTTGGATACATAAATACATACGTATATATTTTACATACATATCACCCTATGTGGGAAGTGAGATAACATCAAACGTATATTTGCTCTTTTCTGCAAAAATTTTCCACGAGGAAAATTCATGTTAACGAGAAGAGAGATAGAGATAGAGATAGAAAGAGAGAGAAAGAAAGAGGAAATGAAGGATGAACGTCATTGCGTATAAAATATGTACATGTATATGTAAATGCTTTTGAAAAATATCAAAAACGTTTTCTCATCGACGAAGAAATAAAAAAAGAAAGAAAAAAAAGATATGTAAAACTGATAGCCGGTGGGATTTTTTCTATTGAAATTTCTTATTGTTTTCACGTTTTCGAAACGAACGAGAAAAATAAGGGAGAGACGAAATCGTGGTTTGGATCAAACGACCGTGATCTAGAATGAAAACAGGGAGAGAAATTGTATTTCTCCCTAAAAATCGAGAGAGAACGATTTCGTTATAGTCATAAATTTTTCTTTATTTCGCAGACGTCGGCCCCAGGATCTTGCATATGTATATATATATATACATATATATATAAATTTTTTTCTTCTTATTCATTCGACGTCCCAGTTCTTTCCTTCTTTCTTCTTCTTCTTCTTCTTCTTCTTCTTCTTTGTTTTTGTAGTTTTTTTTTTTTTAAATTCCATCGGAATTCGAGGGTAAAAAGTATTTTTAAAACGATGCCTTTCTTTTTTTCCTTTCTTCCTTTAAAATCCACGCGGTTCAATCTTCCGTCCATATTTTTTCATATAGATATGCTTTATTTATTTATTTGTTTATACCGTAGAATAATACATATGCATATATATATATGTATGTATGTATGTATAAACGTATTTATATATTATGTACAATATACGAGCGTATCTTACGTTGATTTTATATATCATAGAGAAACTACGTTACATCACATTCGAATATTAATGCGTCACAGCGAACACATTTGCTTGCGTGTTTACTTTAAACATCAATAAGGATTACAAGGGCTGCCTATATAAATATTGTTTGTCGTGCTTTCGAGCTAGTCGTCTGCCGATTCTCAACAAGTAAACGTCTCTTCGTTTCGTATTATTACTGTACGCGGTATATAATAGAAACCTTTTTTTTTTCTACTCGAAGCTTCGACGTACGAGGTAACTAGAGTTTTCTTCCTTTTTTAACTATTTCATCATAGATCATATATATACACTATATACATTGTATAGCTTCTCTTGTGTATATTCCTAACTCTGACATAACGTCATCATTATTTCACGTATATTATAACAAAAGTGAGCAAAACATGTTCTTACGTGATTCGAAAGAAAAGGAAAAAGAAAAAGGAAAATCGATTACTCTCCATTTCGAGATTTTTCGGATCAATATTCCTATAAAAAAAAAAAAAAAGGGAAAGGAAAGGGGACAAGTAATTTTACAATCTGACGAAAATAAAAAAATAGTTAGCCTTCTTAAGTCGATTTAAAGTTAGTTAGATATTTTTTTTAAATCGATTATAAAAACTTTCGACTTACCATAGTATTCCCCGAGTAAATAAAACAACGCGTGATATCACTTATTATCTCCAAATTATATCACATATATCCAAATTTCGATTTATATTTTAACGCAGTAACAATTAAGTTATTTTGATAATTAATATCTCTTTGTTTAATTAAAATTTATCGATCGAAGATAAATTTTTCTTTTCAACGATCTCCTCTTGTTTATTTCCTTTTCTTTTTTCTTCCTATTATTATTATTTTTTTTTTTTTTTTTCCCTTAAGATCAGAATTTTTATCTCAATTTATAAGGACGTACATACATACGTCCTTTTGTCGTTTACGATAAGGGGTGAACTCTTCTTTCGTGGCATATCTATGGAATCGCTTGAAATCCAATCACGGATAAACGGATTACGTTAATCCGTTCGGCTGTTGTATCCTTTGTTTATATAGTAACGTCGTTATAACCGAAACGTGGCACGATGCAATAGCATCTCTCTCTCACTCTCTCTCTTTCTCTTTCTTTCCTTATCGTCTTCTCTCTCTCTCTCTCTCTCTATCTTTCTTTCTCTTTTACCACCTTCACCACCTAGAATCACGTCCTTCATAGAATTAGCATTTCCTGCGACCTAATCGAATAAACTCACTTTTCTCTTCTTCCTCCTGCTCCTCCTACTTCTTCTTCTTCTTCTTCTTCTTCTTCTTCTTCTTCTTCTTCTTCTTCTTCTTCTTCCTTTTATTTTTTCTTTGAATAATTTAAGATTAATAGTACCTGTCGAAATGGCAGAGCCCTTTAACGTAGCTCATCTCTCATCATTTTTATTATATTTTCAAAGTATCCAGGTAATAAGGATACTCGTAAACACTCTCCTATAGTCTTACTTAAATCAATTTAAAGAACGAAATGTGAAACGATATTTTTCGTCGTATATACATACGTGTCTTTTATCTATCTTGTATATAAATAATTTGCGAAAAACACTTTAACAAAGGATCGTGTGGAAACTAAACTTTATTTCTTAAATTGCGTTTATCTCTAATAACAAAGTTTTCACGATTCGGTCTTTTCTATTGCGTTTAAAGGAAAAAGAAAGAAAGAACGAAAGAAAGAGAAAAAGAAAAAGGTTGAAGTATTCTATGCAACGAAACTATTCAATGTCGAAAGTATAGCGAAAGAATGAGGAGATTCAAAACGACCAACGAATAAAAATATGAAGAAGAACAGATGAGATAGAGAGAGACAGAGAGACAGAGAGAGAGACAGAAAGAGACAGAAAGAGAGAGTGAGAGAGAAAGAGAGAGAGAGAAAGAGAGAGAGAGAGAGAGAACGTATATCTCTAATAGAAATTTTTGTTCCAATATTCAAGAAGAAAATATTCCAGAACGTGCTTGATAGTTCTCTTTCTCTTTTCCTCACCCCTTCTCAACCCTTCCCTCCCCCTCTCTCTTTATTTTTTTTTTCATCGCATCGAAAAATGTCCAGCGGGCATTCTGGAAAACATTCTTCGTGGGATATTCGTCTCGGCAACGCAACGCGACCATAGAAATTTTCGTCTTTTTTCTTTTTTTTTTTAATTTTTCTATTTTTCTTTCTCTTCCTTTCTTCTCTCTGTCTCTCTCTCTCTCTCTCTCTCTCTCTCTGTTTTCCTTCTTTTTCTCATTTTCTTTTTCTTTCAGGGCTTGCCTACGTTTTTTACTCTTTCCCAAGAAGATACGCCTCGAATCAGAATCGTTTTTTTTCTCTCTTGCTTCTTTATCTCTTCTTCTTTTCTTCTCTTTTTTTTTTATTTCTTTCGTTTTCCTTTTCTTCTTCTTTCTTTTCCTTGTTTCTTCTTCTTCTTTTCTTTTCGTTTCTCTCTTTTTTCTTTTTTTTTTTTTTTTTAATTATCGCAAACAGAGTCGAAGAAGAGATATCTAAATATCTATCTCCGTCGAAACATCGACTCGGTCAGAATTATTTCTCTTTAGGGAGAAAATCGTTCTCTATGTTTCGTTCTTTCTTTTTTTCTTTTTTTCCTACGTTTCAATACTTATCGAGTTAAGTAGAATCAAAAAATTGACCTCTTTTACGATCATACAAATCTCGCAATTAGTTGAGTGAAAGAAAGAAATTTTTAAACGAAAGAGCGAGCTAACGAGAGAGAAAGAGAGTGAGACACACAGAGAAAGAGAGAGAGAGAGAGAGAAGAGGGAGAATGTAGCAGCTTGGTCGGATAAGAGGACAAACGTGTTGTATTTTTTGGATTTTGCGAACAGAGACAAAGATAGAGTGTGTGAGAGAAACAAAGAGAGAGAAAGAGAGAGAGAGAGAGAGAGAAAATCTTCATTGCTATGCATATAATCCAACCATAGTTGCTATCTCTCTCCCTCTCTCCTACTCACCCCACTCACCCCACTAACCCGACTCACCCCGGCCTTTACTCTTCACGAGTCCTTAATTAACGCAAAGCCTGAATATTCATCCCATACCCACAGGATTCGACGATGACCATCGGCTTTTCTCAACGCAAATTGAAGCGCTTTTAACAAAGAATCAAAAGCCGGAAGGCATCACCAACGAAAGTACGGCCAATTGACTTTTCACCCGAGTGTTTGCACGATTTTAGATTTCATTGCTCCGAGCGATTTCGACGATTTCAATTTCTGTTAGAACGACGATATCATGTAAGGCAGTGTTTCTCAATTTTTTTTTCTTTTTTTTCCTTTTTTTTTAAGCTTCACGTACC
This sequence comes from Vespula vulgaris, assembly GCF_905475345.1. Lineage (NCBI taxonomy): Eukaryota > Metazoa > Arthropoda > Insecta > Hymenoptera > Vespidae > Vespula > Vespula vulgaris. The sequence continues at coordinate 1,692,506 of NC_066590.1, forward strand.
CCCCTTCCCCTCCCCATCATTCTAATTCCCATGGATGCAGATAAGATCAGTCTTCGTCTTTGGAAAATGTAGACGTAACTGTCTGGCGTATTTATTATTTTTGTAAATAGATGAAATTGTAGTTGTATGATATTAACGATGGGAAAAAACATATGTATTTATAATTAAATTTTGTATTCATAAACTATATATACAGGATAGTAACAACGGTTTGACCTATTATTTCTAGAAACGTAACGAGGGTATACCATTGAACAACTTTTTAATTTTTTTTTCTTTTCATTTTTAGTTCACAGTTCACTCTTTTTCTTTCTCTCTCTTTCTCTCTATCTTTCTCTCTAAAAGTTTTTGTGTGCTCTCACTTTGAGAATCACTGATGTAAAGTGTATCGTAAATAATTGTCCCGTTGATATTTTTTTCCATGAAAATATGAGAATGAACCGTTGCGCTCCTCGGCGTTCTTCTTTTTTGTTTTTTCTTTTGGTCTCTTTTTTCTTATTTTTATTCCTTTCTTTTTCTTTTTTTCTTTGAAAAAAATTTATCTTAAACGATTTCGAAAAGATTCGATATGTATTTAGGTCGGATAAGAGTATATGCGATTTGAAACTTCGAAAGATTTGTTTCCCATTGTAAAGCCAAGCCGTTCTAACTTTTCACAAGGAAAAACTTTCGTATTTTCTTCTATTTATCTTTCTTTTTAAGCAATGCGGCAGATTGAAGTGGTTTGCGTATACCAAAAGTAAGATTAATGCCAGTTTTCTTTCTTTCTTTCTTTTTTTTTTTACAAACATTTCTCTTTCTTTCTCTTTCTTATTCGTGATATATACATGATCTTAAATTTCAATTCTAACGAAAAGGACGATTAAGTAGCAAACAATGACAAATATATTCGTTCACATATTTCGCAATATTATTTGGCTGATTCATTTTTACAGACAAATGTTATTTAATGGATGAAAATTGTAATTGACGAAAAATATAATATAAAATAGAATATAAACAACAGGTATAAAACAAAATATTTTATCATAAAATAGAAATATTTTATTACCAAATAAAATATAAATAAAATTTATTTACAAGTAAAAATTATCAAATCTTGTTATATCTACTAGTAATATTATAAATCGTAACAATTATCAAAGAGAGAGAGAGAGAGAGAGAGAGATAAAAACATAGAGACAGAGATAGCAACAGAAAGAGAAAAAGAGAAAGTGAGAGAGAAAGAGAGAGTCGTAATTAAATCTGTAAATAATTAAAAAAAAATAAAAATCGTGAAGGGGGTAAAAAAGAGTGGGCGATTTAAAAAGGAGAAAAAAGATATAGGGAAGAATGTAAAAAAGAGAAAAAGAAAAATGTTCGGAGTTTTTCTTCTAGGACGACATGTTAACATATACATATGTACGAATAGAAAACTCGCATTCGTTCGGTAGACTCTCTCGGCATTCATCTGGTAAAACAATAGCTTTGGGTCCGCACCTTTTCGTGCCTCTTTCCATCTACTGACTTTTCTTTCTCTCGTACTCTCATTCGTTCTAGTCTCTTTCTCTTTCTTTTTCTCTCTTTCTCTCTCTTTCTCTCTCTTTCTCTCTCTCTCTCTCTGTCTCTCTCTTTCGTTCTATTCTCGTCGTAGAGAAGAATCGTCTGAAAGAGGCAGCACCCGAATGCATTGTCTAATTGTATGGAAAATGCATCGTATATACGTCGTGAATTTCACAGGCAGACTCCTAATGGTGTTACATGGTATCTGCAGTAACGTAACGTTGTGGCTGCCTCAGTAAGTGAGACAGAGATGAAGAGATGAAGTGAGAAAGGAAGAGAGAGAGAGAGAGAGAGAGAGAGAGAGAGAGAATGTAAATTGAAGCAAGAACAGTGACCTATAATTTTTAAATTACAGATATACGAGTGATATCAAATGATATCTTGAGACACACTCACATATACATATATAAAAATATATATAGAATTAGAATTATAACAATATATATATTATAAGACTAGAAATATATAATATATATATTCTTTTTTATTCTTGATAATTGATTAATTAACGTTAATTAGATAGACGAATATATAAATATCATCAGAATTTTTTTTATTTATAAAATATGTATATATATATATATCGAATTTTTGTTTGTTCATTTTCGAACAAAATATATATGTACGTCGTGTCATTCAAGAAGCGAACGTCTTATCTGAGAGAGTACACTTGCAACGGACGCGATGACGATAACAAGGGGAACATGACGACGCAATTTTTCTTTATGAGCCGTGCACGCAAAGTACTTATGTAGAAAATAATGTCGGGATCGAGTTAGATGACTATGGAATTCATTATCTCGAGCTCCTTCGTTCGTTCGTTCGTTCGTTCGTTTGTACGTCGTAGACTACTTCTCGTAGTTACCTAGAAAGAAATTTTATCGTTAATTAAATATTAATGTTAATTACTCATTATACGCATACCTTTGTTAGCTCTTTCTTTCGAATTGACGTATATAAACGTAGCACGGTTTTCCTATTTCGTTTCCATATTTTATAATTATACGAAGATCACGCATATACAATTTCATTCTTTTCTCCTTTCTTTTTTAATCCTTATTTAATCTTTTCTTTTCTTTCTTCTTTTTTTCTGCGCAAAGCAAAAATTCTACACAAATATAATATGAACTTTTATACGATATTCATTAATCATACATATTGGCAAATATCACAAGATTCATTAATCATACATATTATTGGCAATATAAATCGTATTTCGATATCAATCGAGAAATTAATTTCGCGATGGGATGCGAAAAGAAAATTTGTAATATTCCGTCGGATTAAGGTTCATCTTTTTTTCTTTTCTTTCCCTTTCTTTCTTTCTTTCTTTCGTTTCTTTTTTTTTTTTCAATAAATGGAACAAATACTAAGAGAGATCTTGTTTCTTCTTTTGCAGATTTCTACGCTAGTGTCGCACAGAGAACGGCCGCTATGTTCGGACCGGAGTCTTCGTGCTGTGGCGAGGGTTGGACAGGCGGTAAATTTGGCGGTCGAAAGGTTCGTCACCGTTGGCGAGACAATCGCCGACGACAATCCCGAGATCAAGCAGGACATGTACGAGGCTTGCAAAGAGGCTCGAGTCGCTGGTAAGTTTGAATGGAAGAAGAAAAAAAAATAGAACGAAGAAGAAATATAGAAAAAAAAAACGAACGGAATAAAACAAAACAAAAAACAGGACACGAAAATTCAGTTCGTCGAAATTATAAAGGCTAACGTTTATTTATTTATTTATTTATTTATTTATAATATTTTATACGCATCATCTTTACGTAACATCTTCTCGAATGTATTACAAAAGAAATCAAAAGAATTTTTTAGAATGGTGCTCGTCGACCGAGCTGGAAAATTAGTTCTCAGACTCTCAAAAGGCGTTCTCTCGTATACAATAAAATCACAATATACGCGATTTCGTTAGAAAAATAGAAAGAAGAGAGAGAGAGAGAGAGAGAGAGACAGAGAGAGAGAGAGGAAGGAAAGGGAAGAGCCTTTCGCGTTTGTCGCGTTCAGTTCTTTCATATTTTCTTTTCTTTCTTTTCCTATCTCTTTCATTTCTTTTTTCTTTTTATTCCACGAGTATAGAGAGTCTGCATAACGCGGGAAAATAAAGCATCGAAGAAAGAGGGTTGACGATGGGTTGGAATAGAATATGTCAGAATAGAAAAAATGATAAAAGAAAGGAGAAAAAAAAGAGAAGAAGAAGAAGAAGACGAGGAAACGATTGAAGGTAGTTCGGTGCAAACATATGCACTATATATATATATATATATATATATATATATATATATATATATATATACATAGATATATACGTATGTATATAAAGAACGATTTAAAAAAAAAGAAAAGAAAAAAATAGAAAAAAACTTTCGAGACGATTCAAAGGGATGTTTGTCACTGAATATATATATATATATATATTTTTTCTGTCATACGAAGTTGAAAAAGTATATTGTCGAGAGATGCATTGATATCTTCTCATCTTCTTTCTCTCTCTCTCTCTCTCTTTTTTCTTCTTTCTTTCTTTCTTTCTTTCTTTCTTTTCGTCTTTTCTCACGCCATCGAAAAATAAAAAAAGAAAAAGTAGAGAAAGTAGTAGTAGAAGAAGTAAAAGTAGAAAAAGTGGAAGAACAAGACGAAGAACAAGTCTTTGTGCTTTTAAGAAGTTTACTAAAACGCATTTTGCAACTTTGTGCGAAACTACTCGAGAAAGTTGAAGGACAGAGCCAATAAGCCTTCGATAGGTTCGGAGGGAGAATATTCGGAAAGTGCATCTTAACGTCCTTTGGGTCATTGAAGGTTCCTTTAAGTTAAGGTCTTCTAGTTAAGGGGTAGAGAAAAAAAATTAAAAGAGACTAATTTCATTTCGTGTTCAATGAAATTTTCTCTTCGTCTCTCTCTCTCTCTTTCTCTCGTTCTTTTTTTCTCTTCCCTCCTTTTTTCTTATTCGTTATTTTAGAATTAATTTATAAAAACGAATTTTTCAATTATCTTCGATTTAACCGCATTACGTTACATTTGACAGCATAGATTATTCGTAGACTTTTTTTCTTTTTTTTTTCTTTTCTTTTTTTTCAATCAAATCTCTTCTAACAGAAAGATATAGAAAGGGAAAAAATATATATATATACATACCTAACACGTCTATAGTAAATAGACGAATGTTCAGAAATCACGAAAGATGATCTCTCTCTCTCTCTCTCTCTCTCTCTCTCTCCCTCTCTCTCTGTGTGTGTGTGTGTGTGTGAAATCAGAATTTAGGTTGGGTAATCTAATTTACAATGCGCCGTTTATCTTCCTTTGAAATCGACGGAAAATCCACCGAGCCTTGCTCGTTTGTATGTGTGCGTTCGCCCACTGAGGGAGATTCGTCCCTTGTCTCTTACTATCTTCCTCTCTCTCTCTCTCTCTCTCTTTCTCTCTATCTCTCGTTTTCTCGATAAGCAGAGAAGC
>NC_066590.1:1700000-1715000 GCF_905475345.1 Vespula vulgaris
ATATATGCATAGCGAATATTAAATAGCCCATATATATATAACACAGTGCATTCGCAATAAACCGATTATCCCGAGGACGTATCGATTAATTCGTGATTAGAACCAGTGAATAAATTTTTCTAGAAGGCAGAGAAAACATTTTACTACTCATTGTATTATTAGAAATTTTATTTGGTTAGCATTTAGTTGGGTACATATATATCGGAATTTTTTATAATTTCTGATTATTATCGATAATTCGCGTATATTATCGATTTTTTTTATCATCACGTTTTTTATCGAATATACATACATACATACTTATTATTTAGAAATTGAAGTAATTATTTAAATAAAAACGATTAAATCTGAATCGCACAGGTATCACGAAGAGATAAATATTTGTCGTGTGAAATAGAAATGAAATAAGTTTCTAATCGATTTTTCTATTATATTTAGAAAGGTATAAAACTATAGTGTCGCGAGTGCGCAAAGTTAACGGCTTAATGACGATCGTTAACAATGGTGGAACGCTAGTGGGGAAAGGAAATTATTGATTATGCGACTCGTGGTTAGAGAGGGAACACATTCTCTTTCTTTCTCTGTCTCTCTCTCTCTCTTTCTCTCTCTTTCTGTCTGTCTGTCCGTCTCTTTTTCTTTGGTTAGGAGTCTCATTCATTTCATCTGTCGTTGGAAAAGGGCGTAAAAGTAGAAAGACTAAGAGAGACATTTCTATAATTTTTTTTCTACGTTTAACGCGGTCAAGGTGTTCGCATACTTGCACTTGATGGTACATAGGTACTTCGATCTGCATAAAGAGTCACAGGTAAGGTTTCTCTATCAAGGCAACTGAGTTGATTACGTTCGTCGCTGATATTGTTTGCTGGTAACGTAACGTATACATACATACATAAATACATATATATATTCTTATTATATATATATACATATACGTATATATTCATATATATATATATATCTCATTCCTAGACTTTTCCATGTTCTTTATACTCGTTAAAAGACGCGTTCGAGTTATTTGACAAAATTTAATTATCATTATGTTTCCTCTCTCCTTTTCTTTTTTTTTTATCCTTTTACCCTCATCACGTATATCGTCAAATTTTTTAATAAATAACACGTCTTTGGTATCGTAACTAATAGAGTAGATGGTTAAATGAGTTGGTGTATCTCTCGTTAGCTCGTTTAGACGTCATCTTTCATCTCTGACTCGAACTCTATCGGATCTATCTATGTATTGGATTCTTTATGGAAGCCTTTGATAAAGGCTTCCGTCTTGAGTAATGACTCGGAAGACCCTTTTCCCCATTGAAGCATGGTGAATGGTTAGGATATATACTGAGATATATACTTTGGAATAAAAGAAGTGTATCGATACGACGATATCTACTCTGACAGTCCTCGTTTTGTCTTCGTCTTTTATCATCAACCTTAACACCAACTTAATCAAGTTTCATCCTATCTTATTTTTTCTTTTCATTAAGATGATCTCGAACGAATGGGATCTATCGAAAATGTTTACGCTGTTTATCCTCCGATATATACGAATGATTTTACGCTTGAAAGGTGAGAGAAGAATAAAAAAAAAAAAGGAAAAAAGAAATAGAAGAAGATGATTATTTCGAATAACGAGTAAAAGAAGTTAGTATAGATCCGAAAACACGAGGGGAGAATAAAAATTACATTAATTCCGATAAACGATCGACAGGATGGAAACTCTCGATGTATTCTTTAAAAAGGACTCGGCGAGACATTATCTTCGTAAGTAGGCTACCGAAGAAAGAGAGAGAGAGAGAGAGAGAGAGAGAGAGAGAGAGAGAGAGAGAGAGAGAGAGAGAGAGAGAGATGTACTTGTTACCAAGTCCTTTTTTATTTTTCGTCTCTTTGTCGATACATCGATCGTTGCCTTGAAAATCCGTCAAAACTTTTACGAAGAAAGAAGCGTTGTTGGCTAAAGGAAAAGAAAGAGAAAGAGAGTGGGAGAAAGTTAGGGAGTTAGAGAGAGACAAAGAAAACATGGAGTCGGTTGACAAGATAAAAGATTATTAAGGCCATCGTATAGAAATATTATTTTACAAAACTCCAAGAAATAGCTTGAAATTCTTTTCACGAGTTGAAAAGGATTAAATTCGTTTAAAAAAAAAAAAAAAAAAAAGAAAGAAAAGAAAAGAAAACAGGAAAGAATATCTAAACGATGATTGTTCATTCGTTCTTTGTGAAAAAAAAAAAAAACAAATTGGATTTTTCTTACGATTTTCTTTCTCTCTTTTTTTTCCATCCTCTCTACGAATGTTACTCTTTTCGTTCGAAGATACATTATTGTTGTTTTATTATTTTTTTTTGTTCTTTTTTTTTTTATTTATTATTCTCTTTTTTTTTTTTAATTATGATTTCTCTTTCGTTCGTATGACTTTTAGCAGTGTGGCGCGCGCGTTCAAAGCTTCACCGTAATTGGCAAATGCTCGACGTGCTTCGCTTGGCTTGCTCAGAGAGTAGCCCACAAATTGGCACTTCGTCGGCTAAACGTCTAATTACAAGCGTACAACGTACTCTTGATTACGCGAATTATCATTCGTGCGGGTTTTAAAGTCTCGTAAAATTCAGTCTTACTCCGAGCGTAACTGTGGAAATCAACGACATCATTTTTTATCGGGGGAGAAAGAGAGAAAGAATATTCGTTTTACGAATTCGATGAAAGAAGAAGAAGAAGAGAGAGAGAGAGAGAGAGAGAGAGAGAGAGAGAGAGGAAGATATGTAGGATACTCACGTTCATATAATTCATTTTTCTTTCTTTTTTTATCCAGAGAAATCTCTCTCACTTTGCAAGAAATAAAAAAAGAGATAGAGACAGAAAGAGGGAGTAAACAGAACGAAAAGAATGTTTTACATTTTATTCGTACGTGAATTCGCGACAGTTATATAGAAAATAAATTGAAAGGTAGTAGCGTATAAGAGAGAGAGAGAGAGAGAGATAGAGAGATAGAAGAAAAAAAGAAAAGTATTTCATATGTTTAACATAAATCTCAGAAATAAATTCAAACGATTCGAATAGAATTTATTTCGAATAATTATGAAAATAATTAATTTGATAAATTGTGGATATAAAATGAGAACTGTATAAACATTATCGGGTAATTTAGTCGAATGAATGTCAATGATATAAACGGAGTAAAGTTAATTCGACCGATGATTAAGGTATTAATAGTTGTAAATTGGATTTCTCATCGTTGCTCTGTTTCATATCAACCTCTCAGTAATTATCTGAATACACATAAGCCAGATTGATCAACTCGCTTAAATATAACAGAAATATGTATTTATAAACAGAGAGAAAGAGAGAGAGAGAGAGAGAGAGATTATAATTATTATTCGATGATAATCCATTATCAATCCTCACGTATGATCATATACGATGATTAATAATATCTATCGATCGATGACTCGTAAGAATTATAATTCGTTTTTTAAACAAGATTCTTCAATAAGTTCTATCGAAGAAAATTAGGAATTCCTAGATCACGAATCGATTAACATTAAAATGATTGATGTGTTTTAGGATCAGCGATAGAAAAATTATGCGAGTGTGCTATGGAAGACAGTTTGGCAGATCGAGGCTCGGTTGTCAGAGCAGCGAGATGCCTTTTGGGTTCGGTTACGAGAGTCCTTCTTTTGGCGGACATAGTAGTGGTGAAACAATTGCTTTTAGCGAAGGACAAGGTAGCCCGTAGCCTTGGTCGCCTTGAGAGCGTTTCGAACTTTACGGAATTCGTTAAAGCGTTTAGCCAATTCGGTGCGGAAATGGTGGAATTGGCTCACCTCACCGGTGATCGTCAGGTATGTATATTTATTTTATTTCGTTTTTTTTTTCTTCTCTTTGTTGTTCTTCTTTCTATTTTTTTTTTTGTACTTTTAATCGATACCGATCGTGTCTTAATTCCGACGACCTTCCTACTTTCGTTATACCTCCGGATCATCTCCAACGACGCCGAGAAATATTTTTATAAGACGCTCCTGATGCTTCCTCGACATCTCGATTATTTCTGCATTATTTCTCCTCGATCGAGACATATTTCTAATCGTTTGAATATCTTTAGTTAATTAACGAATTTGTTTGAATATCGTTAATTAATCTGGTGATGAATAATGAATTGGTTCGTAATTTTGTTTGTTTCTTAATTATTATAAATGAATTTTATTTGAATTTGTTTATTTATTTATATATGTAATATAAAGTATCCAATCGTGTTAATAAAGAGGGGAATTAAGAAATTTTTTCATTGAACGAACGATTATTAATTGTCTCATTATTAAAACATAATTTTTCTTGTGTCGTTTGACATATGAAAAAATATTTGAAAATATTTCAAGAAAATATTTTCAAGATATATCTCGTTCATTTTTTTCTATATTTGTATTATATTTAAAGTCGATCTTTTCTTCCCTCTTCTTTTTCTTTCCCTCTTCGATCATAGTTACTTGATTTAAAGTAAATTGATCCGTTCTTATTATTAATTTTTTCTCGCGATTAATTCGTAGAACGATCTGAAGGACGAGAGACGAAGGGCACAAATGGCTGCTGCCCGACAAGTTTTAGAGAGAAGCACGATGATGCTACTCACATCTAGCAAAACGTGCCTGAGACATCCGGAATGTCCCTCGGCAAGGGAGAATAGGGACACAGTTTTCTGTCAAATGAGAAGAGCGATGGATCTAATACATTACGTGGTCAAGGATGGTGTCCTCGATTGTAGCGAATCTCAATCTTACCCCAACTCTCAAGTAAGAAAATTTCATCTACGTGATATTTTCCATATATACATATATATTTATACACGTAACAAATTTAATAATAATTTAATAAAGTACAAATATAATTAAGAATTAATTCTTAATTATAATTAAAAATTATAACAATAGTTATAAACTAATAATTATAATAATAAAAATTATAAAAAGAAATAATAAATTACTAGACAATAATAATGATAATAATTAAAAATATTCATAATAATATTAACAACGATAAAAATTAAATAGAGAAAAAAAGAGAGAGCTTGTTCTAAACAATGTCGTTCCTAATATCACTCAACATCATCATCATTTTCATTTATAATCGAGTAGACCTACTACTTTTTATTAACAAAAATAATTTCTAATAAGAAACAAATGTTTTAATCTCCCCATAAATATGCACAGATATATCTACATGCGTATATTAGAACTGACATCGCCAAAATGATTGTTCATCGAGTGTTATATAAATAATATATCTCGAATCTATAAAGACAATCCATGGGTCCTTAGAAAAATAAGGCTTATGTAATGTGAATTTATGAAATGTGTGTTATCACTTTTCTTGTTAGTCACGATCGGGAAAACGATCGTTAGTTTTTCTTTTACGTATAAAGCTTAGCCAAAAGAAGTTCGACCTTTTGAAATTCTTCGGTCATGATGGCGCCGAAACTCCGACATAATTTCTTTTTCTCTGTTACATATACACACATTCTTTTTCTTTCTTATTCTTAAAAACAATGTATACATAATATATACGTATGTACATGGGTATACAAGAAAAATATAATGATCGATTCGGAAACGAAGAAAGGCGCTTTTACATAAGCGATAAAGATGACGCATCGTAAAAGAGGAAACAAAATGGTAGTTGCAAATAAATAATATATATATATATTTTTCTCTTCTATATGATTTCATGCCAAACAATAAGAAAAGGGCAATAGATACGGCTATAGCTAAAAGCAAACGTGTTTGCGTTTTCTATCGTTTAGTTTCTACTTACATGTCGTGTTTCTCTTCCTCCATATTCAAATATCGTACCCTTGTATTTATTATAGGAAACAAGTAGTGACTCGGCCGTCGGCCAACTTTCTTTAAGCTGTTAAACAATTCACTAGCTATTTTAGGATCGTTGTTCGACACATAGCCGGGTACTTTATATATATGTAGATACACAAGTTTATCACTATGTAGCACATTTAAAGTCTTAAACTTTCGACATTCGCTAAGTTATCTCTCTCTCTCTCTCTCTCTCTCTCTCTCTCTCTCTCTCTCTCTCTTTCCCTTTATCGTCGATATTATACGAAACTACATAACTACGAACGTTTTCGATGTTTTTATCTATCAATCTATCCATCCATCCATCCATCCATCTATCTATCTATCTATCTATCTATCTATCTATCTATCTATCTATCTATCTATCTATCTATCATTTTCATGCATTATCTTCGAGTGGAAGATTAAGATATTTAAATATTATTATTGAAAAGATACGAATGTGATGTATCTACAGAGATACATAAATATCTACATAGTTATCATATATTAAATATTACATCACTTTTCATATATTTACATATACTGAATATAATTACTACATATTATATATTAAATCGAAAAATCTCGATTTAACCATGATCGATTTATTATATTTATCATGAAAGTAATTTATCCATTAATTTTTTAATTATCTAACGAACCGGATATCTGGACACACACACACATATTGATCGATATATATATCGTGACTCGCAGAATCCACAGCAAGAGGATTGGGACAGTAGTACCGTGTGCTCAGCATTGAAACATTTCGAGAGGCTCGTAGAGACGACGAGGATGACTCTATTGGGACAAGGCTGTCGCGAAACACTGACATCAGCCCTTGATACCGTCGTTGAGAGAACGCAGGACTTCACCGATAGCGCTTACACGAGTCACGAGCATCGAGAGAATATCCTTCTGCTTTGCGATCGAGCGAAACTCGAGCTGAATACTCTCTTGCGGATCGGTAACAGTATGGTAAGGCTCTTTTTCTGTCTCTTTTTAAAATCGGATCTGTCGATCGCGCGTAACGAAGCAGAATGCAAAGGTACGGAACGGAACGGAACGGAACGGAGGACAATGAGTTCATTTAAAATTTTTTATTAACTCCAATCGTCGAAGTTGGATCGAATGAAAAAGAATTTTCGAATTTCTTTCTCGTCGTTCTTTCGTGTTTTTTTCTTTTTTTTCCTTTTCTTTCTCTCCTCGGCCGGCTACTCTTTCTCTTTCTTTCTCTTGTTTCTCTTTTTTAGTTTCTTTTCTTTTTTTTCGTATCATTTTCGTTCTTTCTTTTTTCATTTCTTCTAGAGAAATACTCGTTCTACCTTCGAGCGATAATTACTTTTTCAATTAATTTATTTACGTGTATGTGTACGCGCGATAAAAAAAAAGAGACAAAAAAGCGGATTGACAATTTCTCCATTTCTCTCTTTCTCTCACTTTCTCTCTCTGTCTATTCATCTCTCTCTCTCTCTCTCTCTCTTCTTGCTTCATTAATTTCTTTTCTTTTCTTTTCTTTCCTTTTCTTTTTTTTCTTTTTTTTTCTTTCTCTTTCTATCATAAGAACTTCGAAGGAGGCGGATGTTCACCAAGCTCGGAGATGGAACAAGCAGTATTGGGAGTTCTTCGTGCTACTCGTGACCTTCGTCAGCAGCTTACGACGACGACGATGGAACAAGCCGGTGACCTTGGACAGGTGACCAAAGCCGGTCAGGAATTAGTCTCGACAATTAGGAACCTCGCTTTGGCTAACGAAATCGACCGACTTCAAGAGAGCAGCGACAGGTTTCACGAGTACATCGAACATATTCTCGAAGTACGTGTAGAGCTTCTAACATCTTCTTAAAATCGATTTGAAACGCCTTTATCCTCAAAGCGTGACTTGACCCTTACCAGCTGGCACAAGTGTTTGTTCGTGTCTAACCTTTCGACGTGACGATCTGGATAAAACTTGGCAGGATTTTAAACGAACGTTTTCTTTTCTCGTATTGATATGTATTCCTTGAAACGCGAATGTATTCTTCGAAATACGAACCACGAATATTTATTACTATTATTATTATTCTTTGAATAGATATCGATATTGTTTCCATCGATACTGTATAGAGAAAAAAAAAACAAGAAGGAAAAGATAAAAAGAATATATAATATTTCCTTTTTCTATCTTTTCTTTTTTTTTCTTCTTTCTTTTTCTTTTCTCAATCATTTCGATAACGTTGAAGAAATATAGGCACGATTTGAATTATTTTTTCAAGTCAATCCCGTAATAATAAATTTCTAATTTTGCGTCTTATTTCGCTAATGATCGATGCGACGTTAAAAAATAGAATGAATAATTAAATAACGAACAAATGAAACTTATGTATATATATTTTTTTTGTTTTTGTCTGAATCGATTTCGATTACAACGATCTGTTTAATCGCACATTTATTAATTAATTATGTTTAATTAAAAACGTAGGTATGCAAACTCTTGAGACACGTTGCACTTTCGGAGTCCCTACAAGTTTCCGCAAAGTTCACCGAAATCAACCTAAGAATTTACGGGCCTCAAGTGGTGACAGCTGCGCACACGTTAGCTAGGCATCCTACTAGTAAAATTGCTAAAGAAAATTTAGAAGGTATCGATCTTCCGTCATTTCTTCGTTATATCTATGGCGACTGACATAAATACATAATATAATTCGTTTAATTAATTATAAATTAATATGTTCTCAGTTTTCGCTGATATGTGGCAATGGTTGATGACCGATGTGACGACAGTAGCAAAAGATGTTTTGGAGTTGAGTCAGAACCGACCGGAAAAGCAGGTGTACATGTCCTTGCCACGGCCAGGTGTAAGTAACCATTTTTAAAATCTCTTTTTTCTGTTTTTCTTTTCTTCTTTTTTTTGCGACTCGTTTGCATCGATAAAAAACAATTAGCTGTACATATACATATATATCACAACATACTCAAGAAATATCTACAAGTTTTCATTTCATATTCAAACAGGTGTAAGTGTGTTTTTGAAATATAAGTTGTCATATATATGTATATGTACGGATAATTAAAAGCTTTTCGAAAAAGAAAAGAAAAAAAAGAAGAGAAGTAATAACGACAACAGTAATAATAATAATAATAATAATAATAATATCGAAAGACGCATTAAGAAGTTTGAGGCAAATAATTGCAATGAAAAAAAGAAGAATCTTGCAAGAAAGATAAAAATAAAAATACAGAGGACGAGGATCGAATAATGATCGGATTAATTCGATTCGACAGAAACATGGTACGACGAGCAAGCCATTGAAACCAGTAAGATTGGACAGCGAGGAACAAGCAAAGATAGCGAAGGCTGGCCTTGAGATGAAGCTGATCACATCGGAGATGGACGCTGAGACGGAAAAATGGCAAGAGAGTGGTAGCGCATTAGAGGAGAACAACGATATCGTGAAACGTGCGAAGAATATGTCGTCGATGGCTTTTTCGATGTATCAGTTTACAAGGGGAGAGGGAGCCCTTAAAACGACACAGGATCTTTTCACGCAAGCTGAGTATTTTGCGGAGGAGGCGAATAGATTGTACAAGGTTGTGAGACAATTTAGTTATCAGGTACGTTTGCAGATTCATTATCAGATTCGATCGAAATATACATCGATCTACGTATACATACATATATATATATATATATATATATATATATATATATACATATATATATACTTACACGTATCTTCTTTCGATACTGACTGACGTTTCAACTTGTTTCCCTTGATACGTGTGTGCGTCTTTGCGTGCGTGGGTGCGTGCATGTGTATTAATTATATCGTCACTATATATGTATATATATATACAATGTATGTATATCTATATATACATGCATATATATATTGTATATATGGATATATGCGTTCTTATATAACATCCTTTCTCAATTTAAATCGAGTATGCGTGGCTTGTATGCGTGCCCGCGCGCGTTGTATTAACACCTGCCACCACCCCCTTGTTTAACAACTACCCCCACCTCTAATCTACCCTAAACTTGTTCGATCATTCTTTTTACCATTCTTTATTACGGATTCAGTATTTGACTTGATTCCGAATTGTTCGATATCCTCGCTATACCTATATATATATATATACCTACATATATTTATTATCTATTAATTATTATTATGATAATGATGATGATGATGATTATTATTATTATTATTGTTATTATTATTATTATTTCTATTATTATTATTATTATTATTATTATTATTATTATTATTATTATTATTATTATTATTTCGAAAAAATCTCTTTTACTTACACTTTACGCTATTGAGTTTCATTTTTTCGTAATCGCAATTATCTCGAAGCCACTTTGAATCAAACTCGAAAGTGTACCTGCTTATCTGGTTTTTCATCTCCAATTCGATCTTTTCTTTTCATTTTCTTATTTCTTTTCTTTCTTTTTTTATTTTCTTTCTTTATTTCTTTCGTTCTTCTTTTCTTTCTCTCTCGTCTTTTTTTGCTAACATAGAGAATTTATCGTCTATAAAAAAAAAAGAAAAAAGAAAGCAAACAAATGAAAAAAAAAATGAAGAGAAGTTTAGGGTATAAGGATTCGAAGTGACTTCGATACGAGTTTATTAGTATTAGGTATGTTTGAATTAATACGTTTGCTGCCCTTACGAATTCTCCTAGCTAGGCCAAGTATTAATAGTTCACCCGGTACCATTTTGATCTATCTCTACCTTTCTATCTTTCTTTCTTTCTATCTATCTATCTATCTATCTATCTATCTATCTTTCTACCTATCTATCTATCTATTTCTATATTTCTTCTACCTTTCTTCTATCTTTCTTCTATCTTTCTTCTATCGCTCTTCTTAAAAAGATATTTACGAGAACGAACCTTTGTAAAATGTTTTGTATTATAAGACCCTTTTTTTATAACTCCCCCTTCGTACTTGAATGCCATCCATCCAGGTAAATTTTTCTCTCTTTACTTTAGACCCTCGTTGGGGGCTAATAGTTATCAGAACACGTTCGCCTCTGTACAGATCATTTTCATTCGCCTTCGTGCATAGAACGCTAATAAGTTATTTGCGATTTCATTATTATACCAATGTTGTTGGGTGTTGTTCTATTTACATTAAATCGACACACGTGCATTCATAACAGAAAAGAATTAAAAAGAAAAAAAATATGAAAAAACGAAGGGAAGACAAAAAAAGAAAGGAAAAAGAAAAAAACACACACAGTTACACAGTTACACAGACACACACAGGTGCATATGCAAATACGAATTATTCTTGTCATGCAAACGTATGTACATACCTACGTATTACGTCTGTAGGAGTTGGATGATTCTTTTTTCCACCCCTTTTCTCTCTCTCTCTCTCTCTTTTTTTTTCTTTACTTCATCTTAAAAAAATTATCGTCTAACTATTCGAAAATAATTTTGAATGGTATAGAGAATCTCTCCTATCCTATTATATATATACACATATATATGTATATATTTTGTTTTTTCTTTCTTCTTTTTGAGTTTACAAAAAGACTGACGTTACGTCGAATCGCAAAACTCGTCTCAAACTTATCAATAAAGGAAAGAAAGAAAATAGAAAAGAAAAAGAAAAAAAAATTATTTTGAAAAAAGATCGAGCACCGTTATCGAATTGAACGATTGGATTTCTTTTTTTTTTTTTTCTTCAATCGATCGTGCGAAGAAGATTAACGATAATTTTTTAATTTTATTTTCCTTTTTTTCTTTATTTTACGATACGTATTTAATTCTTCTTTTATGGTGCACAGACGACGACGACAGCTATTCTCGAACGAAATTTGTTTTTCATATTACCATATCTAACATGGACATGTTACCATGATTATGATTTTTTTTTTTTTTGGTAAATTAACTTTATGTACATACATTTATCTATCACTTTTTGTGTACGATTAGTAAGGTGTGTTTTAGATGCTACGGGAATGCTTCCGTCTCTGGACGACGTCTATGTGCATTGTGGTCCCCCTCCCTCCACTATCTGGGGCATGAGTATTATGTCTCAAAATTTTTGCCAGCTTCCGAAAATTCGATACATCGACCCTTCTGAATTTTCTGTCTCTATTTTTTTTCCTTTTTTTTTTCTAATTTATTTACTTGTTTCTCCGAGCGATATGCGGACGAGATCAGACTTTGTTTTTTTTCTATTTTCCTTTTTTAGAAAGTCTCATCTTTATAAAATTTTTTTTATACACAATATATATATAAAGTAGACGTATCTCTTAATTGTATCTGTTATTAGACGATTAGAGATTTAAAAGAACTGTTCTCGTCTGCATGAACATGCTCAAGGATGAATGATGATTCATAGTAAAATAATCAGAACGGTAATGTCGGGTTATTGCAAAAGAAAATTAAAAATATATAAATAAAATCATTTCGTATGTAATTTCTCTCTTTCTCTCTCTCTATATATATATGTACACACATATATATTATTTGTATATAATCGAGAAGCTTGCAAAAATAACAAGGTCTGTACTAATTCACTGTCATTCACACATATTCATTCTAATATATTCTTCTTTTCTTTCGAACAATTTTTAATAGTTTTACGTTTAAAGTTGTGCATTGTGTTCCATTAGGACAGATAGATGACACGATCATTTCTTTCACATCTTAGCTGCATATCTATAAATATATATATCTAAACATATCTATATATCTATGTTGTATATATGTTATAGTTAAATCGCGAAGAAGAAAAAAAAAGAATAGGAAAATAATAAATAATTTTCATACGCGCAAATGATAGAACAAATTGTTTCGATGCAATTATTTTTTTCCAAACTTGAATTATTTAATCTGAATTTTAATATTATTATTATGCCTTTACGTACAAACTATAACGTATATACATATACATACATATTGATATATAATTCGTATCACGAAAATAAATATATTATATCGATAGTCTTTATTAACAACGAATTAAGAAAATATAGAATCAAGCGTTGCTTGAAAAATATTCGAGGAGTATAGCGCTATATAAATATATAATTTACATTCACGTAGAGCAAACGCGTTGACAGTTTTCAATGATCGTTAGAAAACAATTAATCGCTAGATATATAATAAAAAAGAAGAAAGTTAAGGAAAACACGATGAGTAAATAAATAATTTCGATTCAAAAGATACATCGATCGAGGGAGTCACAAGGATTTGATGGCAGGGGAAAAAAATAAAATAAAAAAAAAAAAAGAAAAAAAAGATAAAGATTCAAAAATCGTTCCGTTATCGATCGATATCTATAGTAATGTTTAATTAATGTTTTTTATTTATCGAATAAATAAATAAGTAAATAAAAAAATATATATACATATATTTATTAATCGAAATAAATCGTATAATTATTTCGTTCGATCGTCGAAAATTGGAATCGTCGAATGCGTTTGCTTTGCGAGAGTAAATTGGGCATAAATTTTTACACGAGGTTGCATGGGCGCAGGTACCGGGTGGACCGCACAAGAAAGAACTATTAGAAAATCTGGATCGAGTGCCAACGTATGTGCAGCAGTTGCAATTCACCGTGAAGAACCCAACCGTTGGTAAAGCGGCGACATTTACCAAAGTCGACAACGTTATACAGGAGACAAAGAACTTGATGAACGTGATATCGAAGGTGGTCACTACGTGCTTCGTCTGCGCCACAAAGGTGAGAACAACGATGAACGAAAGATCGTTTATCGTGATCTTTCATCTTTCACTTTTCTATACGATACAAATTTTTATATACGGGAACAACGACAAGCTGTGTATTCGATTTTTTTTTCTTTTTCCTTTTTACATTTTTTTTTTTTCATTTCACATCTTCTCGCATCTTCGATTTGTAATTTTCTATTTTACTTTTTTTTTGCTCGAAGAGTTTCGAAGCTTAGCGATCATTTTGTTTTTTGTCTCATCTTTTTACCGAATTGTTTCTTCCGATTTCTTTTTCGTCGTCCTTTCGTTCCCTCTCGTTCTTACCGTTGTCGTTATATTGTCGTTTTACGTCAATCAGCTCGGTACACCTTTTACCCTTTTTTCTTTTTGCTCATTTGTATTCGCACCGTCACCATACAACGGTTTTCAACGCACTTACTATTCTTTCCTTCTATTTTTCTTTTTCTTTTTCTTCTTGCTTCTTCTTTTTTCTTTTTCGTTTTTTTTTTTTCATTTTTCGTTCTTATATCAAATACTTCCAAATCGAGGGAGAAATTTTTTCACGATTATCCCTAGGAACTTTGAGAACCGTTGCTTTGGAAAAGAACGGTGAGAAAACGATTGCATCGTATATAATATATGAAATCGTGACATATCTGTAGTTCATGTTAACGTTTATTCGTCGATCAGCATAACGTCAACATGCCGCAGTTCGTGGATTTGAGTCCAACACCGATACCAGGAGAAAACGAAGAGGATTGTTTGTATCCTATCAGTCCGCAATTACTTCCATCCTCGTCGCCGTACGTTCAACCTCATCCTTTGACTTCAGCACAGTTCCATAATATCCTTCGAACGAGCCTAAACCTTTCAGCATTCAATCCCTATTTCAACGTGATACCGACAACAACAGGCGGAATGGTCTCTGCTGTTACTACTGCTACCGCTACTACTACTTCTACTACTGCTGCTACTATTGCTACTACCACTACGACAATGAGACATTCAACAGCGAACAACAATCCTAACAAAAGTTCGACATCCTTCGTTCATCCCTCGGTCCTTCCTTTCTCAACAAATCAAATGAACGTGCCACAGCCGTCGCCATATTCTCTTCAAAATCTTCAGCTATTGCAGCTGCAATTGCATCAGGCACAGCTGCAACATCTCAGATACGCCAGTTTGCCCAGATAACAAGAGAGATACGCACACGCGTGTCGTAAGACGAATGGGTCCAACGGTTGTTCGAACTTTCTGCCCGCTTGAGAGAGAAAGAGAAAGAAAAAGAGAAAGAGAGAAAGAGAGAGAGAGAGAGCGAGAGAAAAAAGACAGAGAACTGCTCGTAATTTCGTATCATCACAGGTTCGACCGTATGTTTTATTTTTCTTTTTTCGCTTTTCACCCTTTTCAACCCTTTTCTTCCTCTCTGCCACTGCCACTGCCATCCACAATCCTTATTCATTCATTCTTTCGTATCCCTTCGCT